>NW_018128266.1:97982-113651 GCF_001952655.1 Monopterus albus | reverse complement strand
TTCTGATTGGCTGAAAAATGGACAAAGGGGGCGGGGCCACCTGTCAAATTAAGTTTGATGAAAGGTGGTATATACTATCTCTCTCTGACCCCAACCCACATGAGGCTCCTAGCTCAGATGGTATTCCTGGCCAGGTCATCAAAATGTATGCCTAGTCTGTTATGCCCGCATCTTTTTAGAACAATTGTGCCTATCTCGAAAAAACAAACTCTACCTGCCATAATAACTATCACCCAATAGCCCTAAGGTCCACTAACTTACATCACTGTGGCATGCTGTGAGTCAAAGGCCACATCAGCTCCTGCCTGTCAGACTCATTAAATCCCCTACAGTTTGCATACAAACACAGGTCCACAGATTATGCCATTGCACTTGCCCTCCACACCTCCCTCACCCAGAAACAGAACACATGAGAATGGCATTCGTGGACTGCAGCTCAGCATTGTACCCTCTCAGCTGATCATTAAGCTCAGGGACCTTGGACTCAACAGATCTTTGTGTAGCTGGATCCTGAACTTTCTAACAATTAGATCCCAGGAGGTGTTGATGGTTTCACTTCCTCCACCATTACCCTCAATACTGGACTGTGTGCTAAGTCCAGTCCTGTACAGCCTCTTTATGAACAATTGTACGGCAGCACAGAGCTCCAGCACTATCATCAGGTTTGTGGATGACACCACCATCATCAGACTAATTACCAGAAATGATGAGACAGCCTATATACAGGAGATAAAAGCTCTGACATCATGTTGTTAGGACAACAACCTGCACGTCATTGTCTGCAAGACCAAAGAGCTGGTTCTTGTTTTTAGGAGGGCGCAGACAACACACGGTCCGACCTGCATCCACATCACACATGTAAAGAGGGTTGATACCTTTAAGTTCCTCAATGTCCCTATCAGTTAGGACCTGAGGTGAACAACAACTATTGAGTCCGTGGTGAGAAGCGCAAACCAGTGCCTTTCCTTTGGTTTGGTCCACTAACCATTAAATACTTTGAATAATTGGTGAAAAATACATATTTGTGGAAACTTTATATAGTATTTTGTGACTCACAAAAAAGTTGTTTAAGTTGTTTATTAGATCTTGACTAAAAACATCATCAGTAAATTCAAATGAGAGCAGTTAAATAACAGGAAGCCATAACATACTTAAATAAAGACCTGGGTCTTTGTGTAGCTGAAGTGAATAAAGCATCTGTTTTGGTGACAATTTGAATATATGTGGACATCCTTGGCTCAAACATGGCTGTTTTTCTTTTTGCCTTTATTTGATAGTTGACAGGCAGAGAGATTTGACAAGCAGCAAGGGTCCCCCAGCTGAGAATCAAACTGTGGATCTTACAGTTACATGCTATGCGCATTAACTATTCAACCACAATACACCCAAACCTGTTAAACCACAGCACAATCAATCACAACTCAATAAAATATGCCCATTGACTGTACTAACGTGTCAGACAGCTCTCTATTTATTTCCTCACTCTCCTCTCGACAACACCCCCATCTTACTCTCATCCTTTTAAAGTAATATTCCCCCTTAATCACTGCCCTCGCTTTCTTTCATGCATCTCCTGGCGTTTGGCTCAAATCTTGCCTAATGTCAATCAGTTTTCAGAATCCATTCTCTTTCTCTTCTTATTCTGCCTTGCTTCCTCCTTTTCACTCTGGCTTGTGCATTATCAATCATTCCTTTTTTCCCTAGCTCCTTCCACAGACTCCTATTATTGATCAATCAATCAGTCCATAGCTCAGCTTCACCGACACCCAAAGGATGGAAAAGCACTTTTTATACCTGCCCTGTCGTATAACACATTTGATACATGCACAGCATACTACACTTACACTACAGCATATTAAAGCTTCTCACATCATATCAGTTCAGTTTTCAAAGATTTTAGTGAGACTCCATTAGTCCTTGTTATGTGGAGCAAAATAATTTAAGCAACATAAGGAAAGGAATATTTCCCTTGTGAAACCACATTGAACAGGACATAACATAATCAAAACCTCCACTAAATAGTTCATCTTTCTTTTACATATCTACTCGCAGGTCTGGAGGCGAGGTTAGAGAATAATTCATATTCAGAGCGGCATACAGTTTTCCATTATGTAAAAAATGAACCAATATTCATCTAAAGGTGAATATAATTAGAGGGAAAAAATCAATAGATAAACAATTGTAAGCATTGAAATGTGGCAAATCAGCTTTGTCTTCAAAATCTCCTTTCCAGTGAAATATTTTCACTTATTAAAATACAGGTGCCCCCAGGATGTACTAAGATCAGTCTCATCTGCTACTGCAAGTTTAAAGGGCTGTAGAGTTATGGTCTACGTGTCAGCAGCTCTAAGATGCTGTACTTAAGCATAGCAGTGATATGAGCTAGATGCTAATGTCAGCAATGCTAACGCCTTTGCAATGACAATGTTAGCATGGTAATTCTTAACTGATGATGACTGACAATTCATAACCTGGCTCTAAACCAGGGGTGCCCAACCCTGGTCCATGAGGGCCGCTGCCCTGCTTGTTTTCCAACTATCCCTGCTCTGCCTGCTGCTGATTACTTGGATCAGGTGTGTTCAGTCAATCAGAAGCTGGAAGATATCGTCTTAGATGAAGGTGGATTGAGGTGTTTGTGTAGAGTGAGCAGTGAATTAGCCTTTTTGTGTAGTTAAATGCTGTGTTGTTTGTTCATTGCCGGGTTTCTTTGCACTGATGAGATGTGAGTGATTTTTAGTATTTGATTTTAACTGTTGCTAAAAATATTGTTCTTGAACTGAAAACTCTTTAAAATTCTTTAGTTCTGGCTAAACAAATTGAATCAGGGTGGAAGTGTATCAGATACCTGTTACGTTTGGTCATGGAGGACCCAGATGCAGGAGAGAAGTATGTTACAGATCATCGTGTACGTTTACATTTGACAGAATAACAAAAGCAAGTAAGTTCAATTTCTAAACAGTCCACTAAATGAGTAACAATTATCTTACTGTTTCACAAGGTGCTCAACTTAATACTCATAGAGGTTCACATGGAAAATAACATAAGTATCTTACAGGTTAACAGGTGATGAATGCAAACACTCTTTGCAGGTTACATGTGAGTAACTTGTTAACAAAGCTTGAGGTAAAAACCCAGACCAGCAAAGTCTTTAACATTAGAACCTCATGGCAGGAATAGAGGGGATGACCAGAGCTGACAGGAGACATGCAGGGAAGACAGACAAAACCCTGACAATGAACTGCTGCAGGTGAGGTGATTTTAAAGGCAGGCCAGGCTAATGAGCAATGTAATTTAGGTCAGTCGGGGCAGAGTCAAGCTGGGGCTTATGAGGGTGGCACAGGATAGGAAAAGGCTTGTCAGGGATTCATGACACTGGCTGAACCTTGTGAGGTGCTGCTGAGCAGTTTTACTAAGGATTAGTTATTGAAGATTGCCTCTGAAATTGAAATCACTGGCAGCAAAAGTCGATTTATGTAAGACAATTTTGATTGTTTTTCTACTTTAAAATATATGGAAAATGCCAGCTATGTCGCCTTATCTTGCATTCCCTTCACTATGTAGTTAAATAAACCAATACTCATTCCATCTTGCTGTGGCGCAGGTAACTGCCCTAAGCCCTGTTGACATTAACAGACTGACACTAACAGTGTCCCTGTCTGTGTATAGACTCTCTCTAACCAATACAGCAGGCCTGCAGATATAATTCTGCTCTTTCTCTGCTCACGCCACACCTTAGACCCACAGGGCAAGCCCTGAATGCCTCAGTGTTAAGATTTCTGGCTGCAGAATTTCTTTATTGTGTCTGTGCTACTGATGGATTCTATATTCCAAATGTAAAACCATTTTGCAAAAAAAACCCAATGGCAATACTAAATTGGAAACAATTATATTCAATAATACTAAGTGGGTTGTGTGACAGCCAAAGGCAGTATGTGTCATCTCAGTGTGGGCAACCCTCACTGGCTGACACCATGCATTTTGGCTGCCACAGGTTGGAACACTGCTGGAAGGAGATGCATTCGCATCGCTGGGAATTCTGCATATTTAATGTTGCTCCAGTTTATGAGGCCCCACAGGGATAGTGGGCGTTCCACCAGAGGTAAAGGGTAATAAGGCACCAGTGTGGGTTTGTAGGTGAGGAGCAGATCTTTCTGTGTCCCAGTGTAGACCTTTAAAAATGTTTTATGTAACACATTTTGTTTATTATACACAGGTCTGTGCTGCTTTTTTGAGCAATTAAGTTGAAATTACATAAAAACTAAGCACGCCTTACAACAGTGAAGTAAGATTCATGTAATAAATCATAAAAATATAAAACGTTTTTCTTGACTAGATGTGACCAAAAAAAAAAAACAAAACCCCACAAATCTCAACTCTAGGTCCATTCGGAAAGCAAGAGAGATCAAGGTGGCTTTTCATGTCAGACACTAAAGAACCTCTTTTTGCCAAGATATGAGTTATGATCTCTCATCTTAGATACCCCCTCATGGTCTTAATCTGCTGACTGAAGACCATGAGGTGTGTTGAAAATCTCTGATAAAAGCCTACTGATGATTTTTTGAATGGCGATTATCTAGTAAAACTAACATTTGCGGTTCTGACTGAAATGCCTCATCAACTGTAGGGTGGATTCCCATAAAATGTGGCACACATATTCATGCCCCATCTCAGGATGAATTGTAATAACTTTGGTGACCATCTGACTTTTCATCTAGCACCATCAAATTTCATTTTATCCACTTCTGTGGTTTATGACCAATATATGCATAACAAATCACCTTCCCAACTGCCTCAGCTGTATTTTGCATTTACAAGGAAACATGAACTTTTAAGAACTGCTTTCACCTCACAAAAACATCTGCACTTCCCATGATTGTCTTCTCTTCAAAAAAGTGGTCATATTTCTTCACAAAATGCTCACAATAAAATAATCTCCCTTTGCAAAGATGGCCACTCTGATCATGTCCTCTTGCCTTCTCTTTGTCAGAATGTTACTAAAAACTGTCACTATATAAATTGCTGTCTTTTCAAAAACTCTTGACACATGGTTTAAGAGGTGGCCTCAGAACCACAGAGGCTCACATTTACTCAGCTCTTGGCTGTCAGCATAAATCCCATCCAGGTGACGGTAATGCATCATTCATCAGTCAAAGGTCTTCTTAATTGCCCGACGCCTCTCCCCAATTAGTCTGATATCTGAAAAAGTAGCTTCTCATCACATTCGCTCTGTCTCTGTATGTCTTCCTCTCTGTTTACCCGATTCATTACAGTACAAATCTCAAGTTTATTTTTGACAATATGTGGCTGCTCCCCTGCTGCTGAAAGATAATATTTGACATCGTCAATGTTGCCCAAGTTGCCTCCACCTCCTATTGTAAAACTGAGGAAAACTTTTCTCTTGGCAGGTGTGGTTAGTGTGATAAATGTACAGTACTTTCCCAAGTAGCCCCTCTTCTTGGAGTGTTGGTAATGCAGCATACTTTTTACTACTCATGTATTTATAGGGAGGGAAAAAAATGCAGTTTCCTTTCCATACACTATTGCTATACTTTAAATCATCTTTATTTTTAATCCACATTGTGGTTTGTGTTCTGCTCCTTTCTTCATCAAAATATAAAGAGACTGTATGGTGATTTACTGATGCTATTCTGCTGTGGTTTCTTTGTTATAAGGTACAGTAGCAATGCCCACTTATGAGTCAGGTCACAGCAGAAAAATAATGGATTATATAAAGCGTTTTTTTTTTTTCTATTTTCCTCAAAAGGAGAATGGTTTTTCAAAAAGCACTAGCAGCTCAAGCAAAGCTAGATAAAGTTAGTCTGAAATCACTACAGGACACAGAGCTAACACCAAGCTGTAACTTTTTAACAAGCTTTACATCATATATATGTAATAATTATGCATCCAAATGTTTCCATCTTTCCCTCAAAATGTATATATCTAAGCCATAGGAAGACTATAGACCCTGTTAAGAATAAAGTAACAAGTCTTGGGTGCACGAATTAGGGATATGCAGGTGTAGCAGTGCAAAATGCAAAAGAGGCTGTATGATATTGAATATGAATCTGAGGATGTGGAAATTAATTAAAAGCAAATAACATCTTTGGTCTCACTGTTCAAAAACAGCTGAGTTAATTACTGGGATACATGATAACAATGGCTCAACAAATACAAGATGTTGCTAAGGGAATTTATATTGTTGCCTGGATGATGCTGCACAGTACATGCACAACACTAACCATTTTAGTTTTAAAGTAAACTGATACAATAGTGATTATCAAGGTTGTTTGATGAGGCGATTAAATGCATCAGCACAATGCTATTTCTGTCATAACTCTACTGCATCTCACAATGTAAATGGTTACATTACATCTCAACATGTGACACAACAGCATTTGAACCACAGTGCAATTAAAAAGCTGTTTTAGTGTTTTGGTTGGAAAGTAGAGACAGTGCAAACTCCAGTGATCCAATGTTTAAATGACCTAGAGTGCATTTGCTGGGGCATGGTTTATTTCATGCCGTGTATGCTTTTGTTTTGCAGTGAAGCGGTTGACTTCTGGTTTTGAGCCATGCGCTTTTGTTTTGGGTGCACGCTTCCTGTGTAGCGTTTAGGATGATGTAGCTTACTGTATGAAGTTGATTGAGACGGAGTAATCTTAGACATTAGTTTTATACTGGCAGCCCCTCTGAAAGAGGCACAAGGTATGTTTGCTATGTTTAGTGATGTGTATGAACATTTTGTTGATGTGTATTGTATGTCAATGCTACACAATGTATCCAACATAAACAAAAGTGTACTAACCGACCAGTCAGAAGTGTGTAGAGGTGTGTGTATGGTTAATCTGTGGCAGTCTGGAGTTGTATTCATTTTATTTAATAAAGATAAAGTGACCACAGAGGTTGGTTGTGTAATGGCACTGCACTCTGACACGAGGCTGCAGATTTATCAACGTGTGCAGCTGCCTTCAGATGGCTGCACATACAATATAAAGTACTGTGGATAGCACATTCTGTCATTTACTCATATTAGTTCATGGATAATTCCAGGCTGATTTGCCAACATTTCTGCTTCAGTCACATTAAACATTAGCATTCAGTACCAATGTAAATGCATAAGTACTGGGTGGAGAGGATTTGTTTATATTCGTAAATCACATTGTAAGCATTAGTTTGCATTTGCTCCAAGTACTGTCTGCTCCTGCTGACAACATCATCAGACACAAAAACAGGACTCCATCCATCCATCCATCCATTTTCCATCCATAGGACTCTGTGCTACATATTGTCTGACATTATTTAGCATGATCATGCATGCATGCATACATAGCATGATATACTGGAGGTACAACGAAAAAACAGGAAACAAATGATAAAGAGAAAATACAAAAAACAAACAAACTTTTGGCTACTCACAAATCTACCTACTGCCTGTATGCACACTTATACTTATACGTGTCTTCCTTGAACTCTTGTCTTCCATTTTGTTTTCTGTAGGAGTCACTTAAAGCAACAGGCTGTTGTCTTTTTTTCTGTGCATCACTGCATCTTTCTAGGCTGTGTGTCCATCTGTGTCCCTTTTCAGCCATTTATTTCCATCATCTATTCCCCTATATTTGTCTTGCTGCACACACACACACACACACACACACCAGTTGGAGAGCTCATTTAGAGGATGGAGGTGTCGTGTTACTCTGTCATGATCAGGATAATGCCTCTGGCATCACTTACCATTAATCACATTTTTTGTGGAAATAGATGGGTTACAAACACAGGCTCTTTCACACACACATTCACACAAACTCAGGTGTGAATGGATGAGGCCCGCCAAGGCTGGAGTACTTCCAAAACCACTAGACAGGGGAAGATATAGGGAGGCTGTGTACATGGAAGAAAGGACAACAATAACAAACGAAATCTGTTCAATTTCTGGGAGGTGAGACAGCACACACATGCATACTTGTACTTCTGTCTTTGTGAGGACACTCTTTGACATAATGCATTTTCTAGTCCCTTAACCTACCCTTATCCATCAGTAAATGCCTAGCACTTAATGTTAGCCCTAAAATTAATCCTCACGATGCTAACGTCCTCACAACAATGGTTCCTAACAGAAATTTGTCCACTCAGCCATAGAAAGACATGTACACTTCTAAAGCCTCACTGCAAATTAAAATGCCAAAGACTTTGTATGTATTAGGACTTTCCAGAAGTATTTGCTGGTTCAAATGATTAAAAGCCTGCCAATGCAGTGCACCCAGAAGCAGAGAAAAGCCATTGTAGGTCCCCTGTGCATGATTTTTCATATAAATATTATCAAGTGAAAACACACTAAAACAGTAAAGCTACAGTGAGAGTCGTGCACAGAGTCCAGCTTTTTGATTGTCAGGTGCTTTGTTACAGTTATATTCTTCTACTTTTATATGAAGATTATTACTCACATTTGATAATTGTGTATTGTTTTCAAACTGAATTATACATTGATATAAAGCCTTTTTAAACTACATTTTACAGCTTGTATTTATTATTGTTATATACTATGACTGTTTATTATATTATACACATTTGATCATTTTATAGTGGATTTTGGATTTGTTGTTTTTAGTCTGCTCAAAATCAGTGTTTTCACATATTTATCCTAATTATTTGCAATTGCTCATTTGATGTGCTGAGAATGGCTTGCTCATATTTTGCTCATCAAATGTTTATTGCTCAGATTTGATTTTGATAGAAATAATAAATGATTATTTCTTGCTTGTATTCAATTAAGTCATTGATTGTACTGAATGATTAACTGGTTGTTGTTTAACTGGAGATTTCTTAATTAGTTCTTCAGCTTACAGACAGTGCATTATGAATGCAACTTAAATCTTGATTGGTGTTCGAATTATGTGTATGTTCATATTTGTTATATCAAGTAAAAGCAGTGCTAATTTTTAATTTGTTGTTTTGCTTGGTTCATTTTTCCCCCCAGCACATTATTGTCAAAACCTGGTGCCTACATTACCCAGTATGCAAATCATCTGGCAACAGCTTGATTACAGATTGATATAGTAGCAGCTAATGGTAGCCTGGAGTAAATACTGTATGTGGAGTGGACAAAGGTCACTCACTCCACTCCAAAACCTTTTATGTTTCAAATTTGTGGTCTCTAGGAACATACCTCAAAAGCAAATTTTTTTCAGTACTTTGAGTTTGGTGATAACATCTCAGCATCCATAATCTGCACTACTGCCTATTGCACTATTACATACTATATTACTGTACATGGTACAGGAAGAGCTGCAGGAAGCTATAAGACAGATTGTGTATTTGCAAATAGAAGTCCCACAGGAACAACAAGAGTATCTTCAGGAGCTATTGGAATGCCCACTATTCATAGATACAGAGCCTGAGGAGACAACAAACAGGCCAGAAGAATATGGGAAAGTGTCACTTGATCCAGAAGAAAATGCACCTATGACAACATATCCCGGTGCAGAAAGAGGAGTACATGGAGGAATTGATGATGATTAACTTGTATTCCCCTATCATGCTTGGACCAACAGCAGAGGAACCAGTAGACCTCTGAGAAGAACAAAAGGACGAAATGGATGAGAATGCAGAATATGTGGTTGTAGATGAGTGGGTGGAGGAGGAGAGATGAGAACAGCAACAGGGAATGGAAAAGGGAGAAAAATGATTTAAGATAGAAAAGCTAAAAGCATCAAATAGAAAGTTCAAATAATCAAGTAAGGATGATTATAAATGTCCTTTGTATGTTTTGCTTCATGAGTTGTACTGAAATGTGTGATAATGAAGCTAAACATAAAAGTGATTGTATTGTAACATTGATTTTGATTTAATGATGAAAAGCATGTAAGAAGAAGAAAATGTTGTTTTTTTTCCCCATTTAAGTCATGGTAACAGTTGGTGGTTGCAGGCACCACCTGGCTGTGGACCAAGAGTGACCAAAGAGATAACACAACCACTCCAACTGACATCTGTCCAAAGGCCAGCTGGTAAAAAGGAGAAGTCTGATTGGAGATGAGGAGGCAGCCTAACTCACATAAACCCTATAAAAGCCAAAGCAAAAAGAGGAACAGAAAGACTTCCAGCAGTTGCTGCCTGAGGCTCTGTCTAGTTGTTTTTATGAGTTCCAGAAGAGTGAGAAAGCCCAAAGAAGCAAGTTTGGAAGCCACATCAACAGCAGCCTATAGGCCAGCCTGGCCTGTATGGAAGGAAGACATGGAAGCCACTACCAAGAGCGGGAAGTCAACGATGGATGCCTGAATTGTTCAGTGAAATTCCACACTCCAGCAAGAAATGCATGAGTCCCTACCTGGAGGGAATTGTGATTTTCAACAAAATTTAACAACCACCAATTTAAACCAACCAATGATTGTAATCAGTGAGAGATTTTTTGACTTTTATTTAGTAATGTCAGAGCTCAACTATAATAATTTTAGCCAGAGTAAAACATTCATATAAATGATTAGATCTAGTCTTTGTTGATTTGTAGAAATGTAAGTGAATCAACCAATTTATTGTTGATGATTTTTGATATTTTGAATTATTGCTTGCTGCTATGCTGTAACTCTTTTTAAATCTATATACAATTCTAAAACTTTTAAACTCTCTTTATTGAGTTATCTTTATTATTATTTTAACTGTAGCAGTGTTAGAAATGAAGTTAATGTAATTATCTGAAGTTTGGGAGCGGGACCTGACAGTTCCTATCCCATACACTGTGTGAAACTCCACATCCTATTTTGTTTTTTCCATGTCAAATATGGTTTGAACGTGACGCTTCCCAACGGCACAGCAATCATCTTACAGTTTGTCTAATGTAACAATATGCAATATGGTGGTTGTTTCATTGAAGTGTGGTGAAGAAAGCAGAAAAATAGAGACTGCATCATGTCATTAATTTAAAATCTGATGATGATGTAAGCTGGAAGCAATTGGTTATTAAGAATGAAGAATTACTGAGGAAGAAACCTGGAAACAAAGTTGAGAACAAATCTGGAAGACAGCCTTATTTGACTACTATTTTACATTTAAGATGTCCCTTTTAGAATTTAAAAGAATAATTACATTTTTGGGATTTTTCTTTTAAGCGTAATCCCAGCAAATACCTGACACTAGAGAGATGTGCATATGATCAGTTGATCCAAGCCTTTTTTTGTATGTTTGAGACTGTGGTACGGGTTCAAAAACAGACATCTGGATATGACTTATTTTAGATGTCTTTGGATGTCTAATACAAGTTCAGTTTTGACATCTGGCATGGGCCACCTTTCTATGTCTGTGGACATGCACATTATTTGGACTGGAGTTATTTTGGACATCTGTTGATGTACAAAACAAGGCAGAACATTAGAACATTCATTTTTTGACATCCTTGACCATGTATTACAGATTTGGATGTCTGTACAAGACATCCAAAATAAGTATGTATCTACATCTAGACAAGATGGGATTGGTAAATATCTGGATGTTTACTCAGGACATATCATCTCAAAACACTGATACCTGAATTGGACCTGTTTTGGATGTCCTCAGATGTTCAAAATTAGTTAAATCTCTGCACTTCTAAACCAGACTTAATCTGGACATCCTCCAATGTCCAGCATAGGTTCTATATCTGCATGTCTTTTGGGGACCTCCACTGGAGGTCAGTAGACATCCGAAACAGGCCCAAAACATATGTCAATAGACGCTTTTGGACCAAACAGTTTTAGGGACTAACCCACTGAGAAGCTCTCCACAAGAACTACATAACTTCACAGGCTTTTCTCTTTGCATTCACATTGCCAGTAGGAATGCTGAAGTAAGGTAACAATATTAGTGATTAGCCAACAAGCTCATAACAGTTACTGATGTTATATTACCAGTAATGACAACTGACAATGGCAGTGACAATGACAAAAGATTCTTAACTCTTTGAACCACAGTGCAATTAAGAAGCCCCCCCGCACTTGGTAGCACGCTGCATGCATGATGTCAGTGTATCGGGTCTGACTGCCAACATTTGTCGCACGTCTCTCTGCTCTATCGCCTTTGTTTCCAGTCCACATCTTGGTGATTACTGTAAAAATGAAGACTCAAAGCCCCAAAATATAAGTTAAAAAAGCTTGTTTGATTATCAGGTAGGGCAAATGTCAGTAGTTGCAAATGTTTGGTCTACTGTGCAGGATTCACCGTGGGGTCAGCCCCTATTGGTGAAACTACACCAATCTGGCATGTTTCATGAAATAATGTGAAACAGTCAGGTGACTTGACCACTTTGATACAAGGCTCAAAGCAATGCTTTGAAATGGAATTGTTGCAAGTAGTTTGAAGCGTGTCAATGCGCTGTTTTGAGTCCAACTATCATTGCCTCACAGCTAATAAGGTAAGAGGTTCTCCCAGAGGTAAGGTTTGGTGAAGATGTCTGATGGATGTCCCCTTATGTTTATAGATGGAGGTGTTTTCCAAGCTGGAAAGTGAGTTTTGACACTTAGAAATATCACCAACTGGTAGCTGCTCAGTCACTGGTACTTATCAACAGCCTGTTAGGCCCTATTACACAGACACTGTAGTGAGTGCATCTCTTCGTCTTTGACCAGGCAGCCGCAGCATTCTAATTATGTATAAGTGCTGCTGTATTTGCTCTGCATTTATGTCTGGGACTGCATGACTCAGCAGTCATCCATCTGATTATAGTATCTTAGAACGTCTGCTCTCTGACATCAAACATCTCTCACATTTAATTATAGCCAGTTGTGAAAAAGAATTTCACAAACCATGCATTATTTGTACATTATCATTAAAGCAATGCTATATAGCTATTAAAAGTTGCTGCTTTGAACTTAAGGCTGCTCTCTGATTTCTGGTGTCCAGCTGTATGCTCGTTCTCAGACTGCATGAGTGAGCCATTATAACATAGTGACAGGGTCGAGGCCATGTGACTCACAGCTAGTAATAGCATGGCCATCTAGCAGATGTCACAGTAGAGGTCCAGTGTCCATCAGTGTCACATGCATCACTAATCATTTCATCATCACTGTCTCTTCAGTCTGTTATGGTTCAGGCTACAGCCAGAGCAGTTGTCTCAGTCCATCCTGCTTTATCTTTAGACTCTGGCACTTTAACTGTGCCTTAAAGTGCCCATTGCATGCTTTTTTTTTGTTTTCTGACTTATCTACAATGTTACAACAGTGAATCTTAAATGTGACCTAAAGCTCAAAAAATGAGGTGTACATATGTTCTAGTATTTAAATGCAGAAACAACTCAGTTTATACTCTCACTTGCAAGACATTTTTCTAACAATTGTTAGAAATTAGTAAATCAGTCAGATAATTATTAGACAATGTGTTGAATCAAAAGTGTTAGTAATGCAATTTAGTAAGATTCAAAGTCTGCTCTAGTCTGCTCTGTTTCAAGGTCAACAGTAAGCAATGACAGCAATTGTTTTCCTGTATTAATCTTGTGTTGGAATACCATGTCTGAATAAATAAGTGAATGTCTTAGCTACACATCACGTGACAACATACACACATATTGAGCTTCCTCATTTTGTTATGACTAGGTAACACACAGCTGCACCAAGCCTGTGGAGCTCTAGATAAGAGATGGCGTCTGCTGGACTGACTTCATCTGTGTAAGGGGTTAGCCCAAAACTGATAAATGTATTAGGCACTGTGTTTCCGGGAGCTCCTCTCTCCAGCAGCCAGAGTGTGTGTGTCTCTGGAGGAAGGAACAACCCACGTTGTGTTCTGTAATCTTTATTTGTGGCTTTAAAACTAAATCAGCACTAAAATGAAGAAAGACTGACTCCTTCGTTATTCAGATCTGTCAAATTAAAAAACTGGGGTATTAACACAATGTAAGGATTTCCTTGAATGGTCATAATCTCCAGGCAGTTGCACATTCATGTGAGCCTGCCCGACGTCCACTGGTGTCATTGTAAAAGCAGAATTTTTCACCTGCATACAGCTTTGTGAATATATGTGACCTCCTGCTGCTGCACTTTGACTAGAAGATGTGGATAAAAATGCAGGGTCTGGGGTTACTATATGTCCAGGAATGTTCCTGTACAGGGACTCACTGTTTTACCTGACCGGATCTAACCTACAAGCAGCCAGCCAGTGAAGACCCCTGAGGCAGTGACTGATCAGCTCAACAAGGCTGGATTTCCCTGGAGCACTGTACCTGTTTATTTTGACTGCTGGAGGCCAGTGTGTCTGCCGCATGTGATGTGTTGATGGTTAAGGACCCATGATGTTATTGTCAGTGCTACACTACCTGTTGGAATTAATTTCACTGCTTTGGGACTGTATGTGGTCATGTGGGGAAAGACGCAGCAATTTACCAACCTTGGAGCTACTTGAAAGGGAGTGATGTTTCCAATACACTCGGTGGAACTTCACAGTAAGTAAAAACACATTACATGTCTGTTAATGCCTTCTTTCTGTAACATTAGAGAGAATTGTTGTAAAGTTGGAGAAGTTACTATATCTGCATTATGCCAGTTAAAATATGAGGTTTCTTAATTACCCGCTTTGTTTAGAGTGTTACACATCTCTTTTCATCATTACATATACTGTTGTTTAACTATCTGTGGAGGAGAAATTCAAATACTGTTGCAGATCATTGTGCTGTCCACTCTCATATTCTGGCCCAAACATGTCAGGTAGGATTTGAGGTATTGTCAGTGCCGAAAACATAGCTTACTTGTCACTGTTTTTTGTTCCCGTGTCAAGATGTGATTCCTTTTTTCAAAACTTGGTTTTATGTATCTTATGTATTTGACTACCTTTGATGGACTGCTGTTTCCTGCTTCTGCGGTAACCATACTCGTTTCCTGCTTTCTGTGCCTGCACCTCCTTTGTGCTTGCTCCCAGATTGTTTAGGAATTAAACTTACTGTTTCTAGGTTCTACTTAATTTTTGAGTAACAACATACACTTGCAAAACTTAAGCACTTGTGTTGCAGAAGTTTCAGTTATTGGGTGAACTGTAATTAAAGGACTGCTTCAAGAGATACCTGGTGGTTTTGAGTTGTTGTTTGCAAAATATATAGATATAACTTCACTTTATCCTGGTGTTCTGTTCGGGTCCACTACACAGTCCATATGTTCGGGTCAGCGTGGACCCGGAACAATCTTTATGGATTCATAACTCCACGTCTACAAACAATTTTTAATCAGAAACAATGCAAAAACCTAGTTATAATCAACAAATGTAAATATTTGCCCTTTACTTTTGTTAGATTATATTGCAAAAGGTTTAAAACTATGATATTGTAACATGTGGCCAGATGTTAAAATAATACATTTACAAATAAAGTCAGATTTTTCACACCTGCTAAGATTTTTTCACTCCTGCTCCTCTCTACTAGGATCACACACCTCTCAGGCTTAGAGAGACATGCAGACACTCTGCAAAACAACCCCCAGCAGGCCACTCAGGGGCTATTTACACATCAAGGCCCCCAATTTGCATATGGATACAGCGATCACAGCGTCTTTGTGTGTGTGTTTTGCAGCGGTGTTGCACTGGATGCATCTCTCTCGCTCAGAGCACAGACTGTAACTTGCGTGGGGATGACTAAGCTATGACGTGTGTGACGTTGGGGACGTGTGTGCCGTCCTGAGACGCACGTCGCTGACGCACTCCTCCACTATATCCGTATTAGCTTGGCTC
>NW_018128266.1:96294-97313 GCF_001952655.1 Monopterus albus | reverse complement strand
GGTGTGGGGGGGGGGGGGGGATTGCGGCGGTCCTGCATAAAAAAAATTCATATTTGTGTTCGTCACACAAAATGAGGCAAGGACTTCAAATTTCAGCCCAAAAATATGTTTAGAAATATATTTTTTCTTAAGGTGAAAATTGAGTCCGGGTCTGACAGACCCGAACAGAGAACGCTTCCCCCTGATCCTCTCCTCCTTTCTTTTGCTCGGAGTGTCACGTTCAGTTATTCCTCTGCCTCCTTTAGTGATAATGGTACTTGTAATAAATGTCAGATGCTAGCAGCATTGGAGGCGAGGCTCACAGACTTAGAAGCATGACTTCACACCACGGAGAACAGCTAAGCTAGCTATGCCCAGGTAGCCGGTGTGGAGCCTCCTCAACGTAGCTTAGCCCAAGCTAGCTGCCCCCCAGAGTTTCCCAGGCAGCCAGGATCTCAGACAGGTGACTGGGTGACAGTTCGCAAGAGTCATAGCTCCAAACAAATACCCACGAAACACCACCTGCCTTTTCACGTTTCAAATCAATTTTTCCCACTCAGCGACACACCCGCTGAGAAAACAACTCTGGTAATTGGAGACTCCATAGTCAGAAAGGTGAAGCTAGAGACAGCAGCAGGCCATAGTCAAATGTATTCCTGGGGCCAGAGTGGGTGGCACTTAGATTTCAGTGCTGCTTTTGACACCACTGATCACAGCATCATGCTGCATAGACTAGAACATGTTATTGGGATTAAAGGAACTGCACTAAGTTGGTTCAAATCATTATTATTATTTATCAGAAAGATTTCAATTTGTTCATGTAATAATGAATCTTCCACACAAACTGAAGTTAGTCACGGCATTCCACAGAGCTCTGTGTTAGGTCCAATTCTCTTCACTTTATACATTCTTCCTTTACGCAATATTATCAGGAAGCACAGCATAAATTTCCATTGCTATGCAGTGATACTCAGTTATATTTATCTATGAAGCCAAATGAATCAGATCAGCCAGTCAAACTTCAAGCATGCCTTAAAGAC
>NW_018128266.1:88373-95328 GCF_001952655.1 Monopterus albus | reverse complement strand
GGAGGTTTCTTCCGTTAAAGAGAGTTTTTCCTCCCCACTGTCGCCAAGTGTTTGCTCAAGGGGGATTTGTTGGGTTTTCCCTCTGTAATAATAGTGATAACAGTAAGGTCTAGACCTTACTTTGTAAAGTGTCCTAAAATGACTTTTGTTGTGATTTGGCACTATACAAATAAAATTTGATTTGATTTGATGTAGCGACCCCCCTCAGTGGTTGTAGTTAGGATAATGTTAGGATTCAGGTTAGGGGAAACTTATCTCGATGGGGAAACAGATTTCAACACAACACCAACAGCAGGAGTTGTGCGCATTCACAAACTATTCTCTTGTTTTTAGGAGAAGGTTTTATCATTCTGAAATAATTACAGACTATTTGGAGTTATGATGGGTGCAAAGTTAATCTAGAGGTACCCAAGATTAAACATTAAATGGCTGGAAATGAGCATATCATGGGCTCTGTAAATAACAAATCCAAACCACTTAACAAACCTGAATACAGCAGTGTTTCTTGCATGACTGGGGCCATAAAATATGGTTTCAAGTCATTATGATTTGAGGGCAGCAGTACTGTAATGAAAGGACAAATATTATTGTTATTTTTACTATAATTTCACTAATAAGTAGCATTAGAGTACTAAAATTTGAAAATTAATATTAATATTACAGTTACTAATACTGATAATGCTCTGTTACTTTGAAATTTAGGGACTTCACCTTCATTCCTGTTGTAAAGCTTGTGCAGGATACAATCGCTCCATTAACAATAACATACTGTTTCCACAGAAACCATTGCAATTGCAACTTTGCATTTTTTGCTAACAAAGCAGATCCAGTTTTGCAACAGTGACAATTTCATTCTATTAAAACCAACAGTTTTGGCCATAATAAATCAAACTGATTGGTCTTACAGTTCCACAGATAATGCACAGATTTCTTTATTTCCCTACCACTCAGTGTGAATCAACGAAAAACAAGCAATAATTATGCAAATCGCTGGTTTCATTGGATTTGTTGGAGCCTGGCACACACATTAAAGTCATTGCCCCAAGCACAGATGAGGATATTTGTGACTAAAAAATGTTATCACAGCATTAATACTCAAGTGGCTATGGGTGAGAACTACATGATGTTTGATTTAGTGATCAAATGGCCCAGATCAACACACACGAGTCAGGGTTCCACACGAAGGCCGTGCACAGTCATTCTGGGGGAAGAGGTGTTCAAGCTAAAAAAGAAAAAAATGGCACCCTTCACACCAAAGCTATAGTAGTGCTATTTTATCTATGCATTTCTTTATTTTGATACACATACACTTATGTAAACCCGCCAGGCTGTAACTGGCAAATCTTATTAGAGAATTTGTCCTTTGGCATTGGTCTAATAATACTGAAGGTAAATACACAGATTACTGCAAGTACTCTACTGTTAGGTCTAACTTTAATAAGGCTTGTTCAGCTATAATGCTGACAAAATACTAATATACAGCTAAAGCAGCTTTATGTCTGTGATTTAGACTCACTAAACAACATTGTGTAGTTAAAATAAATTGTAGGCCTATTATGCAATTTGAGACAAATATTAACATACAACAACAATAACATTAGATGAGTGGTTAAACTTTCAAATGTGAGCTTGTAATGGTCCTGGACGCTTGTATTGAAATGACAGGGTAGGCTTCCCTACAACTACCAGCAGATTTTGTGTCTGAGAACAGGACTATAAATAGATCACCTTCCAGCTTAAAGCTTTGCTACACTCAATATGGACAAACTGGTCTGGGGCACTTCACCAAATCAGCCCCAGTGACAATAAGTATAAATAAATAAAATGCAATCATCTACCGTATGTATTTGTACATCTGTTATGGTAGTTACTCCTTGGTTTTGTTTGTCTGTAATCAATAAAAATATTCAAATAAACACCAGGTATATGACGAAGATGCAGCATATGAACATTAAACAGGTCTCAGTCAGCTGAAGTTAGTGGAGGGAGACAGGGTAACACAGTAGGCTGGGCAGATGCTTTACATGCTTTAAGATGATACAGCCTGTCTATTTGTGATGCTACATGACACCGACAACCTTAAAGCTTGTGTCAAGAAGAGGGAGTGCTTCCCATATGGTCTAGCGGTTAGGATTCCTGGTTTTCACCCAGGCGACCTGGGTTCAACTCCCAGTATGGGAACATAACTTCTCGGGAAGCTGCAGTGGGTAGAGCAATTGAGCACTTTTATTTCTAAATACAAATTTGTAATAAATACCCTCATCAGTTACACAAGCATAACCCACAGAACTACAGTATCTGTGTTATCTATCATATCTACGTATAGTTAATTATAACAATGACAATTGTCACTGATGACCGCAGCATTATTGGCTGCTACATATCCATAATATTTGTGCAGTACAGCATGGAACTTATAATGTAGGGGTCTGTTTGCCACTTGATGTCAGTAGTTTTTGAGCCCTTAAACGAGGCTTCATGAGATGAATCTTTTGGTGAAAATACTGGCTCAGAAGCCTCGACACTTTAATAAGACTTCATTTCACCGTCACTATTGTTTTTATCCTTCTGACCTCTCAGCTAATTTGAAAGTGGTTTGGTTCTACTTAATATTTTGATGTTTTCACAACTGTGGATACTAAATTTCTGCATTAAAAATGTGTAAAAAAACACAGGACAAATGACAGTCTACTGAATACAGGACACTACTGTATTATAAGGGACAGGTGGCAGCTCTACATATCTACTGCCTGCACAATTCGGCCAACAAGGCATAATGAGCAACAAGAAAATAGAACACATAAGGCTATTATTTCTGATCCCAAAGCAGACCTTCACAAGACTCATTCATCTTTGTTTGCTCTACTGCCTCATTGGCTGAAAAAGCATAATAAAATCTGACTGGGCTGCTGACCTGTTAGAGTAAAATGTTTTTTAATAGAGATTTAATTTCACAGTGAAAATGCAGAGGCTGAGGTCACAGTATTGTTACCTGTCTGTCACCAACGCACGTGACCAGGTCAGACAAACGTGTGGATGTTGCTCCTCACGGTGCTCAGTTTGCATGCAGTGGTTATTGTGACAACAGGGAATTCAAAAAGGGAGGGGCAGTGGCTCATGTGTTCTTGCAAAATGAGAATTCAGACTGTTATAATTAAAGCACCCTTTTAGTTGAAATTTGATGCATTGAGGCAATAAATAAATAAATAAATAAAATATACATTTTTTCAATATTTTGACTGGAATAATTAAAACATTAAACAATTATTTTTTTAAAAATTGGCAATTATCAAGTCAAAGGGCAAAAGGGCAGGTGCTTGAACACCACCTAGGGTCTGTCTGTGCATGTGCCTGGTCCTCAGTAAAAGTGCACAAAACTTTTAGCTGAATGCAATCATGTTATTATAGGGATTTACTAAAAAATGATTAGATAACACTAATCAGGATAGTTTCATGCAGTGGAGTCACATTACAAGTGGCTTTTCAATAACTATAGCCTACACACTACAGAAATACAGTAGAACTGGTATAAGCTTGATTGTGTTAACTTCTGTTCCCAGCTGTTTGACTGTACACATATAGTCTTCATATAACCTGACACTGATTTTGCCTTTTCAGGTATCCACTGCATATAACTACAAACCTCATCTGTCAGGAAAACTAAAGCACACCCCTCTAACTCCTTGTTTACTGCTGAGTGTCATAAAGCAGTGACGTCACATTTGTTCTCAGATGTGGTAGTTCCCTTCACTGAAAGTGAGAGTAGGACACTTCATAAATAAATTTTAAATCCTACTCAGAGTGTTTTCTGTCCTAAGGTAACTTTTAGCACAACTCCTAGGAAGGATTGTGAGACCCTGGACATTATGATGTCTCTGACTTCCTTCTGCAGATATTTTATTTTGCTTATGTTTTTCGAGCTTTGCTTGTTTTTGGACTAAAAGCGCCACTAAGCTTTCATCTCTTCAGGGTCAGGGCTCATTGCCTGAGGACTAGTTTGTACCAGTTACATCAGTACAGCAATGTTACAGTCAGTGGAGACCTGTCCAGGGTGTACCCCGCCTCACACCCAGTGTCAGCTGGGATTGGCTCCAGCCCCCCCATGAGGATAAGGGGTATAGATAATGGATGGATGGATGTTAGTCAGTGACCCTGACTCTGTGACCAGCTGTATGTGACCATACACATGCATAGGCATGTGTGTATGGGTCACTGTGCACCTCTGTGCAAAAATAGTCTTGGTTGGATTTCTGACAGGGGTCATCCCTGCCCTCAGGGTAAGCTGACCTTGCTGAGTGCCATTTTATCCTGTGTGAAAATCAGTGGTGAGAGCTGAGCAAGCAGAGACAATACCCAAAGTCACTCACATGCACATGTCCACTAAAAGCCTTAGTGGCATTTTTTGGCTCACAGTAGTGCTGTAGAACTCAAGATCACTTTTTGAAGGTCCAGTCTTGTCTCTGAATCAACCCCATTTTTTACTTGGTCTCATCTCTGTCTGACAAAGAGGACTCAGGATTTTATTTCAAGACCAGTCAAGACCACAACTGTGGAAAAAGTGCCTGTGCTTGTCAGTTTTATTTGTTAAAATAATGACCAAGGTTTTCATTTAGCCTGTAGCCTAACTTTTACAGCACCTTAAACTGAGTGAATGTCAAAAAGGTGGCATTGGAATGAATATAAAAACAACAAAAAGAGTTCTATGCTGAAAAAAAAAGGATGTGGCTTGACCTCCAACAGAAACATGAGTTGGCAACAGGAATGACCTGCTAATCAGCAATCGGTGTTTGAACAAATGTTTGTGTGATAGATCATCAACCTACTCAAACAACTGAAATCAATATTGGTCTGTACTGTCATGATGGTAGTTACATTCAGAGTGGATTGATATCTTAACAAGAGCACACGTAAATCTGTGAAAGTATTCACAGATTCCAGGTTCCCAGATCAATAAGTTATAGTGAAATGTTTCTTTCCAACCATAGTAAAGTAGAAAAAAAGCTACAACCAAGTTTTCATCAAAACAAGCCATCCTCTGAGCTCTACCCACATACACTGTAGGCTACACACTCACTGTGGTCTCTGTGTAGCCGGCTGTGAGACAAGTGTGTAAGGACTGTCTAAAAAGTGCAACTCCAGACAGACAGCCTACTGCAAAAATATTTGATAAATTTACTCATATAGTATATATAAGAGTAAATTGTACTATGTAGTACAATTTGTACTATATAGTCTAGTACAATCAGATTCAGTTCAGCAATCAGGGGTCTCCTGTTGGCTATACTACAAAACGTAATGTAAAAAATGGGAGTTTTATAGGGAAAAATATTCCATAACTTCACTCCTCTGTAGTGTAATATACAGGTTAGCCAGTACTATCAAGCTATCAATTTCAGTTTAACTGCACTGTTCTGGTCTTGGTTTAGACTTGGCCTCCACAACTTAAAATCTTAACCTTATCTCAGTCTCAGTACACTCTGGTCTTGGTCTTGACTTGTTCTCGGTTTAGGTGGTCTTGACTACAACACTAGCTCATTATTAAGCTCTCTTAATAATGAGATCTGGGAGCAGTTTCTAGATGTTCAGACCAAAAGGAGCACTGTGTCCAACAAGGCTAAAGGACAAATTTATGAAGTCTTTTGTGTCTGTTTTTCAGAACAAGATGTGACACATTCAGCTTCAAATGCATGTTCTGTATTTATTAAACAGATGCATTTGTGCCATGTGTGACATTGCTTGCAAAGTGCATCACACTCCTTACTGTATATGCGTTTAAGGGTAGATTGTAAAAATAATTGGAGGACACATAACAGTGGTTAATGTGTACACTAACATGCCCATCATAAACATGGCCACTGACACAGTGGCTTTGGTTTCTTTGGGAAAACCTTCAGTTTAATTGTTGAGGGCTCTCTGAAGAATTAGCTTCCAGCTACTTATACATATTCACACAATTACACAATATGTTGCAAGATCCGTTTCAAAGAAATTAGTTGATGCACAGTACATATTTATGCTGCAATAATACATCTGTCTGGGGCAAATGGTCCAGCGGCCATATGATGTGAGGCAAAATGTGTCTGAAACCACCTTGACTTGCTTTATTTAGATATACATTTCATGGCTTAACTTCGTAGATGGATAAGTTACCAGCGGCGTTTCACACTATGGTGCTTTAAAAACTGTATTCAAATATTCACATTTGTTTCAACATTTAAAAGCCTTCCTACTCCAGCCACATCTTCTGACACTGAAAGTTCTTAAAACTTTTAGTTTTAAGAAGGTTCCAGCTCTTGAATTTGTAAAGAAAAACTCCACTCGGTTGATCCCATACAGTATTGTACACTAATACACTGAGCAAATCTACAAGAGTAGATCGAGGCAGTGAGACAGGGAGACTGTGAGACTTTGGCCCTGCTACAGGTTATATTTAACAACTGTTTTATTCAGAAGATAAAAGGAAATTTAATATTACAGAGAAGGGCAAGAGTAGTTATAACTGGATGAATTACTGGAACAAATGAAAAAAAAAGATCTTGTTTGAGTCTTAAATCCAAGTGTCTATGAGACACAGAAACTGGAAAAATGAAATTAGATGCCAGTGTCATGTAGCCTATTGTTAGAATCTAACCTCTTTGTTAGAAATTAACCCAATTCTTTTGTTGGAAGCACGAGAAGTGACGACAGGAGAGGACTGTTTAAAATCAGCGGAAAGTTTACTGCATGTTTGATCACAGGTAGGCCTTACAGTGCTGGGATCAGAGAGACAGCGCTCCTGCAGGAGTTCCATCCACTGACTTCGAATTAAGGTCTTACAATACATTTTATTTTCTTGGGCTGCTCCGCCCTAAACAAAGGTACAACAATTCATGCATTGTAATCCTATTGGTCATTTGGTGTGAGCAGGAGCTCACACCTCCTTGCTGGAAGGTGATCTACACTAGGTGTGTGTGTG
>NW_018128266.1:81364-88011 GCF_001952655.1 Monopterus albus | reverse complement strand
AACTAAAGGCATGAGAGGTAACTAAAACTGATGAAGTAACTAGAGTCTATAAGACTCAAATCTTACACTATGGAGCTCTGTCTCCTCCTGGATTATACTTGTACTACTGTCTTAAACTCTGAACTTTTAATAGTTTTGTCTGTTTACATCAATTTATTCCTACAGGCGTTTTCTTCTTCTTAGTCACTTTTTATAAGGCAGGCTTTGTGTAACTGGGTTCATTGTTTTTGGCAAACTATTTTCAGCACTAAAATTCCATTTCATCTTGGCTATTGTTCCAGGGAACAACCCACATTAGCACATTTCATTCCCAGCCACATGGTACAAATAGGCTGCACTGCTAAACATAATATTCCAACATACCTGCACAAAATGGCTATAAACAGACAGCTAAGAAAAGATCACGTAAAGACTATTTAACTCCTACACACCGTGAGGAACAAGTTTGAAATTGTTCACAATAGACAATCTGACAGAAGCAGAATGGTAAGGGACATGGAAACCACAAAACAGGTATGTAGATGGCAGAGCAGGGGTAGATGGCTGGACCGGTGGAAGGCTGAGAAAGTGCAACCAACCACTGCACAGAAAAACAGGCTGAGTATGTTGTGACAGGAGACAGATTAGAGGACAATGTGCATGTGTATTAACATGGCTCTAGTGAACTTCTCTGTTCTACTGATATTCAATTACCTTTAGATTTCACATGTTGATATGGATGAGTACACTTGGGTTTCTTTGTGTATTTCACAATCACAGCTTGTCCAAGATCAGATCTACCCCAAACAGTTTAAAGAAAATCTAGGCCCACTTAACTTGCCTTTCCTTTCACTCTGGGAGAAATAATTAGAGGCTGAAAGGAAACATGGTGTAAAATATGTTATCAGCAATTATACTCCCTGAGATTAGTCTAGCATTGAAGTTTGGTACAAAATAAAGGTGCTAGCTGAAAGCTTAACCTGAGATCCTCCAGTGAAGTGCAGGACCAGGGAGCATTGTCTCTGAGAATACAATGCCTCATTTTAGCTTTGAAATGAACATGGCGTTCTGTAAAACTCCACCTCCCTGAATTTAAGATTTTGGAAATTCACATGGTTGTGACAAAATACTTAATTTCAAGGTAACACAGTGTGGAACTCTTCTGCAGCAGCAAAGCATCCAATTCCATCAGCAACAAAGCAGGTCCAGAACCAGAGCTGCTGCACGTTGTCCATATGAGCTGCTGTTGTTAACACCAATAGGTCTGAATTCAAGTTCTGGAGTCAGGTAATAGCAAGAACAAGACAGTCACAATAGTGGTTCTCTTTTGGCAGGTACTGACCCAGGTAGGGTTGAAGCAAACACGTGGTGCTGAAGGGAGGCAGCTGTACTGGTGCTGTCCAGGCTGATGATGCTGGGCAGGATGGTGAGGTGGTTGATGAAGCAGAGGCTGGATTAACCCGGGAGGATCTGCCTGGCATAGATGAGTGGGTGGCAGGCTTGTAGCTGAGGCCAGAGCCAGCAGTATAAGGACAGTGATGACAGGTGACACAGGGTTGGTGGCTAGCTGGTAGGTGAGCCTGAGGAGGGACGGCACCAGGAACTTGCTGACAGATTGTTTGCCCCCACCTGCATATACACAACTGTTGTGTGATGTGGTGAATGTTTTTCTCATTTTCCAAGCCAAGGATCTGACACTCACATCTACTTCACACCTTGACTGGCTGGTTGCACATTTCTGTCCAAGTGCTTCTGTGTCACTTCTCATGCCAACTTGTAGAGCTGTTCCCCTCAGTAGTCTATGTGAACAAACCAGGGTAATGTCTGTTAACAAAGATCTTGTCTCCTGATGAGCCGCGTTCTCCCAACTCCCCCCACACCCTTCTTTTTTTACATGGTGGTCGGTCAATAGTCTACGTCTAAAGAGGCTGAACTTTGTACTTCAGTGGCCATGTGTCTTTAAATTTTATGCTGGTGGAATTTCCAACCAATGTTCACACTTTAGTTGTCTTGAAGTGTAGATTAAATAAAACATTTCTCAAATATAAAAGTTCATATAAAGTGATCTCTTTCACCCTGCTCGAGATTATTTGTATTTTTTCTTTTACATTACAAGCAAAAAAATCACTCTGCAAAACTCCACATATTTCCATCTTGAATAACTGCAAAAACAAAACAAACAAACAAAGCCTTCATGAAGATTTGATTTGCTGATTTGGAAACTAATCTATCAAACAATTTTTGAAAGAATGAGCACATTAAGATCACATTTAGGGTAAGAGAAATAACAAACAAGTAAATTGTGATAGCAGAAGAAAAGAGAAGCCAAACTTTTACCTGATGTTTTAATAAATGAGTAGCAGCTTGCTGCTGACTGTCAGCGGAGGTTCGGCCTATACAGTATACCCGCCTTAGGCCTGTGACCGTTTAATCATTTCCACTGGCTTCCTGTGTTATTTCATCATGATTTCATAGGTTTTTGGAAGATCCCCATGGAGATCTTTTTATTTGATCTAAACGGGCTCTGCTTTTTCACCAAAACACCCCAGGAAGCACATGTCATCAGCAACAGATTTTTTAGATGTTGCACATTTGTCTCCAAAACTTCAGTAGTACAAGGCAGAGACTTGTAACAGAAACTGATTTGGGGTCCAGTTGAGGTTTTAATTGTTGCATATGTGTTTGTATCAGACACTGATAAATATAATATATACATTTTATTTGATATTTTTTGAATGTTATGTGCATTTGTGGCTCGCTCCACACAGAAATTCTGTTTCTACTTTGAGATCATTTCATTGATCTATAAGTGGTGGTTCTTCTTTAATTCATTATTCATGCACCATTTCATTTAAATGACAAAGGATTTGTTGATATCACATCAGTCTCAATAATCTATCAGGAGCAGTATCAAAGCTAAATGTACTTAAAAAGAGCTTGAACATGGACTTAAAACAAGTAGTCTGAATGAACTGGTGAAGTCTAGGTCTAAACAGAATTAGGCCTAATTAGTCTCTTACATGGGAGTAAGACTCTGATGCTACCCTAAAATTTCAGATGTTTAAAAAACTGAAAAATGCTAGTCTTTTGCCTACATAAGCTGCATTAATCAATATTATTTGTAAGCAGTGGATCAAATGGTCTTGCTTGCTGTGACAAATTCACAAAGAATAAACCCTTAGCCTCACTGAATTCCATGGTTAAAGAGTCATGTAGTTCTCACAGGAGTTGGTGAAGACTAAAGCAGAGCTAGAAGAGGAGTAAATGTCGGATTTTCCAGCAGGCAATATTTTGCAAACACTTACCTAAAAAATTTACACCCCTTCCATCTATTTGTAGGTCCACCTTGCAGAGGCTGCATACTAAGTAAGATAGGCACGACATCACCCTGGCTACGTTCTCAAGCTTCTCCCAGCAAGTTTCCAAGCCAGGTGGAATACAGACCCCATTTACACCTGGCAGCAACATGTGATCCGTATGTGGATGTATTGTTTATATAAGCAAAAAAACACCTTAATGCATAGTCATGTTCTGTGTGGAAAGCTTCAGGGTCAGTGTAGAGAGTAAGAAAAGTTATGGCAACTAGGAACTAAGGAGATATAGTGATCTGGTGTCAGCTGAGTGTATAGTCCTCGCAATGTGTTCTGGGCTTTCTCCCAGTTGGACTAAGATTAGAAAACCTATAAAGGGAGCCTTTTTCCTTTTCAGATGCCTGCAATTTACATTTTCACATAAATATGCTAACTTTCATCCCTACTCATCCCACACCGCATTGTCATGTAGCCTTAAGAATAAAAACTCATCTTGATTAAAAACACACCACTGCAGAGTTAACATCAATCGACTTAATTGAATAGCTGACAGCTTTGAGTATTTAAAGTGACATGATTAAAACAGGTTTTTTACATGTGTTTGAGGTCCTAGGTTCACGCAAATGTGCTTATTTATTTATACGCTGTCACTGGGTAAAGATGTATATGAAGTTGAAATGCTGACAGCCTGGCTGATTTCATATGCACGAATGAAAGCACTTCACTATATTTGAGTTATTCTGACTTGTTTATGAGCTCAAACATAAAACTGACTGAGGCTTCAAACCCTCCTCCATCACTGAGTTTATGTACAGTATAATATGTGCTTCTCAATCCTGCATTGTATCAACACTGGTGGCTGAATATTGCTAATAAACATTGAAAATCCTAAATGAATTCTTGACTAAAAGATTTTTTTCCTGTCACTGTTGACCTGTCAGTCCACCTGCCCAAAGCAAAAAAGTAAATCACCTTTTTTATTATTTTTGTTACTGTCATTTTTTTGTATGAAAATTGTTCCATTTCCAATATAGTTGGAGGTTTGAATCTGAATGCACAATCTTTTCCCCCCATTTTTCTTTCCTATATTGCTGAAAAGTTTGACAGAATGCATCACTGCACCTCTAAAGCTCTTTCATCTTTATCACCACGAAAATGCTGCTTTCACCACTTTCTGACTATTAGAGTTATTACATTATTCTGGATAGATAATTTTTATATTTCTGATAACTTCCCTAAAGCACCTTAGCGGACCTCATCTCATTCATACACGCTCACTCATTCTCTCTGTCTCCTTACTCCCTTTATTATGGTCTCTTTCTGCAGCATTCTTTCTTCAGGAAAATATTAGGGGTTTTTTTTGGTATGTGTGTATTTAATTGTGATGCATGAGCATACTGTGAAGTTAATTTATTTTTACATAGGGATGGAGAAACATATTATGAAGTAAATACATGAACCCCAGACAGTAAAAAGTGTAGCTCGCTGATCAATATTAAAGCTGTGCATGTTAACAGTACACAGGGATGAGCTTTACAAAGACAGAGGCAGAAACAAGCAGGAGGCCTAAACTTCCTTACTTATTGAAACGCTCTGTTCTGTGGTCTAGTATGTATGAAATATCAAGTTTTATTTATGTATTGCTCAACTTCTGAAGTTAGCATTAGCTTACAGTGTGTATATGTGTCTTGGGCTGCTTGATGAATATATTTGTGATGGTTTAGCTCTGTTTTCAGGTTTGAGTGCTTGTAGTTTGGTTACTTTCTTCCGTGCGTCACCTGCCCCAGCTTTACCCCAGTAGTTAATCACCGTTCATTGTTCTCACCTGCTGCTCATTTTCTCCCGGACTACAACCCCTATATACCTCCGCCTTTCCCTCAGTCACTCGCTGGGCCATTAATGATAGTGATATTACTATGATCCTCACAATGCCGAAGAAACTCACTCTGTTCCTCCTTCCAGCCCAGTTTGCTACTGACACTGCCAGTATGCTGTTGACCCTCCTGTCTCTGCCATCTTACCTGTGAGCTTCCTGAATCCCCAGCTATACTGGCCATGTCTCCTGTCCCAGCCTTTGTCCTGCTTTGTGTTCCTGTTCGGCCAGTGACGCTGTTGCCTACCTGTCTCACTCTGCCTGTCTCTGCTTACCGCCTTCAGGAGGTCCTGCCTGACTCACCTGAGTGAATGCTTTCATGCAGGAGACCTGTCAGTGTTTGCATTTTAACAGGAACTACAATTTTACAACACAACCTAAATATAATGCAGGTTTTTAAATTCCAGCATCAATTTGATTACAGTAATGGTCCCTCCCCCCATTTTTTTCCTGACCTTCTCCCCACAGTCCTGTCACATGGACTTCAGGAATAGCCTCACAAAATATTTCCCCTTAGAGCCTGGTTTCATGCTACTAGCACTTAGCAGAAGCTGAATATTTCATCATTTTATCACTTTTTTTAACTATACAATTTGTACTGTACTTTTATGCTAGCTTGCTAATTAGTTTTCATGCACTTGGTGCACATATTTGACAGATGACTGGTGGCAAGCTGAGGTGTGCACTGTGTAGCTGATCTGTGGTAGCTGTGCCTTCTCAGTTAATGAAGCTCAGCATCACACTAATTTGTAACGTTGTTTCTGTAGAGTGTCCATAAAAATAAACAATGTGACAGCCCCTAGAAGAGAAGCTACTGTGATTCAATCTCCCCCTGGTGGCTGGTTGCAGGTCATAAAACCTGCCCTCTCCATGTTAGTGGATGGGACATGAGCCAAATTAAAGACTTGTTACAAATCAAATACAGTACATTTTTACCAGAGGTGATTTCTCTGCTTTTTGGTAGCTATTATGCTGACATGTGTACAAGTGCTATTTTTTCTGGTAAGGTTGTTTGATATAAAAAGAGGTGTATTTCAGTGGATTTGACAGCTTTGATTGGCAGTGTGATGCTGCAAAATGCCAAGATGGCATCCACCGTATTCACAATATTTTGGCTTCACTTTTGTATAGTGGAGGAAAGTGGTGACACATCATCAACTATGGTTGCTTCCTGAACACAGATATCTTTTTACAGTCCAAACAAATAATTTGAGACAATAGATTTGTTGGGTCAAATTATTAACAAAGTCATACTTTAAGGTTGATTCTAACATTTGATGAATTAAGAACTTAATTAGTAGAAGATTAACATTATGCTTGTTGATTAGTCAACCTGTGTGTTTACTTTGTTTGCATATGGTAATTCTATCATAGTTAAGATTTAGTTTAGAGCACACATAGGTTTGCTTACTTATACATATGTTACAATTATGTTTACATAGTTAGTTGAGTATATCATTCTATGTGTTCACTGAATTCTTGGC
>NW_018128266.1:71850-80493 GCF_001952655.1 Monopterus albus | reverse complement strand
TTTCCCATTGGAGCAGGAAGGATGCAGAAGGGGGACGGATGGATAGATGGACCAATGGAGCAACCCGAGACCACCAGACCAGCCTACAATTGCACATTTCAAATTGTATAAGTAACTGGGTTTCAGGAGGGTAGGTGTTCTTTCTCGTCCTGAAGACGAAGTTGAACGGTTTTGCTGTTGAGGTCAGGGCTTCAGATAGAGATGGAACCCAGAGCTCTGTAAATTGCTTTATTCGATGGTCTGTTTAGTTATGATAATAAATGTTTGAAAATTGATATTCAATTCCGAATATTCTTCATGAAAGAACACGCTGCAGATTATATAACTTGTTAACACATTACAAAGTTCACTGTGCTGAGGTACAGTTGTGTTTACTTAAGAAAAAGGCTCAGACAGAAGACAAGGGATGATGAAGGCTGATGTAACAAAGGGAAGGAAATCAGCAGCAGAGAAGGTGGGTAGGAAAAAAAGCCCAGGAGGGAACAAAAATAAAATGAGTGAGAAAATAGAGAAGAGGAGAGGTGCAGCAGTGAAAGAGGAGAACGAGATAGACAGGTGGTGAAAGACTGCAGAGGAGCATGAAAAAATCAGATGTGAGCCAGTGTCTGAACAGACGTCATAGCTTAAAGTCATTGCTGGACATGAGGAGTAGGCAAACATGGGAAACACACTTTAAAACACACTCTCACAAACACATGCACACACACACACTGACACACTGAGATACAGTAAAGCTCTTTGTCACCTCCAGCATGCATTTGACTTGATCTGTTTTCACGGCGACAGTGTGAGTGTGTGTGCGCCAAGGCATGTGAGGCATTTCGACACTTAGGTTTTGCATGTCTGTTTTCTTAGTGTGTATCTGTCTGTGTGGTTTTGTCTGGAATGAAATCCCACAATGCAATTTCCACAGAGTACCAGATTTGAAAGGGCTTCCCCACAGCAGTATGAACAGAGGATATGTTGAACATGGCATTTTCTAATCCCACTCCTTCAACCAGAACAAAAACTGTAGGAAAGACATTAAAAAAATAAAGCATGGTTAAATGTCACAGTCTCCACGGTGCATCATTTCAGCTGGTGAGTTTCTTTGTAGTCTAACACTCAAAGTGCAGCTGCTATATTTAAACATGTAGACTAACGATTAAATGAGAGCGTGGGAATGGATATGTCTTCCCTGCTCCTCCAGACAGACAGACCTGTAGCCTTTGCACCCTGTCACTTGTCCATGTCTTCATGCAGTGGACTGGGGATTTGTTCAGTGACAGAACTGGTGTGCTCGAGACAGAATCGATGTACTACACAGACTGTTGCCCTCGCAACCTACCTACACAGTTATCACCGTTTGACCGGTGTGAGATCCCCAAAGCTGCGTCAGTTCTGGCTCACAATATGCACATATGAAAAACTACACCGATTGTTTTCAAGATCTACTTCTAGTATCATTAGAATATGATGTTGGCAGGCCAGTTAGCGACAAAAAACTGTAATGACTTGCAAGGTGAAAGTCACATGACTGCTTAGACAGCTGAAGGTGGGACGTTCGCTCATTTTCTGTAGCCTTGCCAGCTTGTCTACTTGTACTGTAAGAGGAAGTAATCCGTGATCAATGTCAGATATGTCTGAGAGCCACAATGGTGAGTCAGCAGCAAACAGGCTACCAGGAGAGCTTGTCAATGGAGGGTCTCTCACTCACCCATCTTATTTGTTGTGTCCTATTGCTTTTCTTCTTTTCTCTCTCCTCTATCCACTCACCCCAACTGGTCGAGGCAGAAGGCCGCCCACCAAAAGCTGGGGTCTTTCGGAGGTTTTCTCCGTTAAAGGGAGTTTTTCCTCCCCACTATTGCCAAGTGCTGCTCAAGGGGAATTTGTTGGGTTTTTCCTCAATAATAAAAATAATAAGGTTTAGACCTTACTTTATAAAGTGTTCTGAGGTTATTGTTATTGTGATTTGAATGGAATTGCATGAGAGTTAGCAGTTTGTGTACATGTACTGTATATGTGGACAGAACATGCTTGTGTGTCTGTGCAAATACTGTGTATTAATAAATTTTACATTGGCTATGATAGTGTAATATTAGTGTTTGTGTGGAGATAGGATTGTCTATGTGAGTACATTGGCAATGATTAAATACCAGAGGGTGTGCGTGTGTGTATGTGTGTGTTAGCTATGATTAAATTGTGACCAGTGTGAAGGCTCCTTTATAAATGTCAGGACATCTAAAAGTCAGTGTTTCCACTCAGGGGTTTTGCCTGTCTGATGGCACATTCATTTTTCTCAACAACACTGTGAGGTTGTGTGTGTGTGTGTGTGTGTGTGTATGTATGTATGTGTGTTAGTGAAGGCGAGAAAGGGGAAAAAAAGATCGCTATACGTTAATTGCAGTCTTTATACGATGCACACAACTTACTGTATACTGCATACATTTTTTTGTCTGTGTGTTAAGGGACATTCACCCAAACACTGTAACAAAAAAACAGGAAGGGTCTTGATAAAGTGTGAATAATCAAAACAAACTAAAAATGAGATTTATGTCATTGCAGGGAGAACAGGAGCAGCCCATATTAACTGGAGGAGAAAAGCCACGATGCAGCAGTTAGTTACCGTTTAACTGGAAGCAACAAGCTCAGTAGAAAAGAACAAGTACCAGGGAGTTACAGTACTTCAGACAACAAGCATAAATGAGATATATTATGCAGAACAGTCCAGTCAGAGCTTCTTCTTCAAGCTTATTATGCCTCTGTATTGGCGACAGCAGGAGGCACTGTGTTTTCAGGTTGTCCATCCATTCCATTCTTCCGAAAACAATATCCCAGAACTGCCTTGAGGGTATTTGTTCATATTTGGCAGAAACTTACACTTAGACTCAAGGAAGATGTGACAAGGCTCTTTATCAGTCTTCTGTAAGTGTAGATACCATGTTTCTCAATGGAAATCATTCACTAGAATCATATATGTACTGTATGTCAGTATAGTGATATCTTCCATTTTGGCATTTTTTTTGTTTTTATTATTCTTGCAATATTAATCGTATTAATTTCCTTAAAAGTAACTATCGCTGGACATTTTATTTTTCATTTTTTAAGATTTTTATCTTTATTTTATCTTTTCTACTCCACTACACTAACAGTGTAGTGGAGTAGAAAAGAAGAGGACAACAGATTGAAAAAGATTATTAATAAGACTTGAGTAGACTGAAAATTGACTAGCTACTGAACAAACTGGAGGGGACCACTCTACAGGGGTAAGAGAAAGAGCGGTGTCTATCTGGCAGCAGTGGTGCTAATGGTACTGTGTAACTTATTATAACTTTGGAGTGAGTCATGACAAAAGGAAATCCTCAGCTGATGCTGTTATTTAATCACCAATATACAATTTAAGATGAGTTGCTGGATAAAATAGTTATAAAATAGTATTTGTGGGGACACAAGTGTGGGAAAACATTACACATGATAATATTAGATCATTAGATTTTTCTAACAAAATTAAGTCTTACATGACAGTTTAAGGGTTAATGGTCATAATCTCCAAACAGTTGTGCGTTCATGTGAGCTTGCCTGACATCCACCAGTGTCACTGTAAAAGCAGACCTTTTCAACTGTGCCTGGTTTTGTGGAAATATTTTACCTCCTGCTGCACTGTAACCAGAGGATGTGGAGAAAAATACAGGGCCTGAGGTTGCTGCATGTTCAGGAATGTTCCTGTACAGAGATTCATTGTTTTACCTGACTGGGTCAAACCTACAAATAGTCAGCCAGGGAAGCCCCCGCGGCAATTAGTGATCAGCTCATCAAGGCTGGATTCCACCCGAGCACAGTACCTGTTTGCTTTGACTGCTTGAGGCCAGTGTGTCTGTGACATGTGATGTGTTGCTGGTTAAGGAGCGGATTAACGGTCCATGATGTTATTGTTGGTGCTACCCTACATGTTGGAATCAGTTTCACTATTTTGGGACTGTATGTGGTCATGTGGGGGAGGACGTAGTGACCACCAGTTGGATTTACTGACCTTGGAGCTACTTGAAAGTGAGTGATAACGGTAAGATTAAAAAAACACATGTTGCATGTCTGTTATTGCCTTGTTTCCGTAACATTAGAGAGGCTGGAGAAGTTACTATGTCTGCATAATGCCAGTTAAAATATGGGGTTTCTCCAAACAAATTGGGTAATTGAGTGTTACGCATCTCTTCTCATCAGTACATACAGTATACCGTTGTTTACCTACAATATCTATGGAGGAGAAATTCAAATTAGTTAATGTCGTTGCGGTTTGTTGTGCGCATTGACAAACTATCCTCTCATTTTTGGGAAGAGGCTCTCTGGCTTTATCATTTGGAAATAATTACAGACTATTTGGAGTTATGAGGGGTGCAAAGCTAATCTAGAGGTACCCAAGATTAAACATTAAATGACTGGAAACGAGCATGCCATGGACATGCAGTGTCTGAGTCAAAAATAAAAATTGCAGTCTGCACAGCTTGGCTCGCTTGATTTCTTTAAAAAAAGACTAGCCATCTTTCAATGAGTTATTTCAGTTTACATTCAGGCACTGCTCATGCGAGTCTGATAACATGCTTTTCCCCCACTATTCTAATGTAGGTGAAACTTTGTATTTATGTGAAAAAGAGGGAGGGTAAAAGGGGACTAAGTTACCAAATTTACAACTACAGTTTTCTTTTTGCTCTCAGTTCCGGAGTAATTAATGAAAGGTACTAACTAGCAACTCAGTTCAGCTGAAGCATAGTAAAGCTGGAGGGCAGGCACCAAGCTCTGAGCTGCTTATTTCTATTAAACCTACATCTAAAACACTGCTCATCCTGTATTAAACTTATTGCCTAATCAACCGTTCTACCATGCAGGAGCCAACACTTAAGACACACACACTAAGGCATAAACTATACACATGCAATTATAGACACCCACACAGCACTCCCCACCCACACACCACCAGACACAGATCAAGATTTGGACTGAAGTTGATAAATATGTAGGGCCATTTTAAATCGTTCCTTTTATTGAATGACTAACAAGGTTGCTAATTTGGTGTGACATAATTAATTACTGCCAATTAGGTAAACAGATGGGACAGAGTGCCTGGAGAGGAAATGAGGGTGGAGAGGTGGGTGGGTGGATCAGGCTTCATTACAGGACCACCAACTAGCCATGAGAGAGCTTAGTGTGATGTGAGGGAGATGAAAATAAATACATAAACAGATGAAGACTGAGACAAAAATTAGGTTATAGTGACACTAAGCAGCTGATATTGGTTTTAAAAGTAATAAGCCGCTACATTTGATGAATATTAATGTCTGCTTTACTGCTCCCTGTTGTCAAATCTCTCCATCGACCTGTAACCACTTGCTAAAAGATTAAACCATTTGCATCAAAGTTTAAAGAGCCCTTCTAAGGTGAAAAAGCATTGCATTAAAGGAAAGGTGTGTAACATGTTTTGTGTGAAGTCAGATGAGTTTAAACTTTACAACACGTGCATATGCAGGAGGAAAATCATGGCATATACACAGCCATGCATGTTACTGTTTTCCAAGGCATAGTCTGTTTCTTACTGAAATATGGCACTGTTGATTGAATGATATTACTATTGTTCCACTGAGACCTACTGATTCTTACATAAAACATCTATCCATCCATTATCTATACCACTTATCCTGTAGAGGGCCCCGGGGGCTGGAGCCAGTTCCAGCTGACACTGGGCAAGAGGCAGGGTACACCCTGGGCAAGTCGCCAGTCTGTCACAGGGTGACACATAAAGGCAAACAACCACTCACACTTGTGGGCAATTTAGTGTCACCAATCAAACGAACCTGCATGTCTGGACTGTGGGAGGAAGCCGGAGTACCTGGAGAGAATCCACACAGGCACTGGGAGAACATGCAAACTCCACAGAGAAATGCATCGGAACGTTCTTGCTGTGAGATGACAGCTCTAACCATTGCACAGCAATGCTGCACTATTACCACCCTGATTGTAAGGCTTCTGTTTGCTCTGTCATATCCTGTTTCTCTCCTCTGTGAATGTGTGTGTGTGTGTGTGTGTGTGTGTGTGTGTGTGTGTGTGTAACCTCCTCTCAATCAGTCCTGAGGTGGAGAACGTATCTGTTTCTCAGGTGATGATTGGTCACTGCCCTAAAGCACAGATGTTAAGAGCTGACTCCTACCTGTCCAACCTCTTTCCAGGTTCCAGACCCAGGGCCAGCATGTCTAGCCTCCAACTTGTACATCTTGTTGGTGCTACAAGTCCCTTTTGCTGCAGGGGTGGGTGGGTGTTTTATGCTTTTCTAGCAAAACTATATCAAGCAGTTGCTTAAAAGGTTTGGTATCCATAGCACTGCACCCCTTATCAAATAATTTACACTTTTCCCATGCTAAGTCAACATAAGTCTGATTGATAGTTTTCTTACATTCATTAAATCTTTGGCGATAGGCCTCAGCGACTAATTAATAGGCCCATAACACTGTTTGCTTTCATCACATCATAATCCAAACTTTGTTGCAAGAACAATGTAGAACACACTTCATGCGCTTTCCCCTCCAACTTTCACTACAATGGCAATGGCCACACATCTTTCGGCCACTGCATGGCAGAGGCAAAACACTCACATGCACAGAAAAGTCAAGTGAACAAGTACAACGTGCCTGCTGACATCAAAACCCTCACTGGGAGAGGATGTAAGCTGGCTGGTGGGCGTCATAGCAGAGCATGCACTTGCAGTTGCATTGTTTTTCCTTCCTGTTCCTTATTCTTTCCCTCCAACAGATGTCAGAAAAATCCTTTACAGGGTATTGTGAGGGTGTGCTGCAAAATTGCTGGCACATCCTTAAATGACCTTTATGACATCTATAAGATCAGGTCTTTGAAGGATGCCCAATCAATCCTGGCTGATGCGAGCCATTTCTTGTGGGGTGAATTTATGTTGCTTCTATCAGGGCACAGATACAAACTGCCGCGACGCAGAACAAACTGGTTCAGAAGATCATTTGTTCCTGTTTCTATCAGTCTTCTTAATGACACTTGAAATCATAGTCTGTGTCTGGTATTGTTGTTGTTATCTGTTTGACTATTTATACTGCTGACTGTGAATCAAATTGCCCCCTGGGGATAATAACGATACCTTGAACCACAAAGAGATTCAGTGTGAAATTGATTCAAAAGTTATATTAATAACGGTAACGTGAAAAATCAGAAACAACAGAAAACCATACATTACCTGAGGAGACATACCCGATGAAAACAAGCTAAGACAAAAAAAGGACGAGCCCCCAAACCATGTTATGCCCCGGCCTAGGAGTTTCCTAGGAGCAACATGATAAAGCACCCAGAATGACCAGCTTTACAGATTTAAGCACTCTTAAGTTGTATTTTATTTTCACAAGTGAGCAAAGTAAAAGGTGCAATTTGCCATCTCTTCAGGGTGGGTCCATCCAAAATAACCAACAAAACCAACTAACTTAAACACCCTGGTTTAACCTAACCCTACACAGGAGTTGCATTTTCATGTGTTATTTGCCAGTCAAGCAGCAGCATTATACCAACAGTTAAAGTGGCATACCATTAAAAATCGACATAAGCAAACAAGAGTGGCACAGTAGTATCTGCCACCACTTATTAGGTGTGATTAGCCATTTACTGTCTCACATATCATCAGCAATCATCCCTGGCAAGGAGGAATCAGAATATGTCACCAATACAGTGGAAAATTGATTACTTACTGCATATACTGTATAGAGCACTTTCATCTAAATAATTAAACAACTACCATTTACATCTTATCTGCCCATTTAAACACAAATTGTATCTAGCTATCATTCAGGGTGTAGGCCTGATTATCAGGAGCAATTTGGGGTTCTTGCACAGACACTTTAGGTGCGCTCAGACCAGAGAAACCTTTTCATAGTTCTTAGAACTGTGGTACAAAGTACCCCCTTTTTTGTGCGTCTGCACCGCCGGAACTGAGAATAACAGTTCTTAGAGTGCCTTTTTCAGTATACAGAACATTGACTGCAGCAGTGCAACTGTTATTTTTAAAAATCGTGTTAGGCATGTAAACAACAAGTGGCAACCTCTGAAGATGAGAAATAAAGCCACTGCAAAAATTCCTCGAATGGCCGACTCTAAAACCTGAATATTCACTGAGCTCCTCCTGCTTCATGTTGGTTTACATGTCAACCAACAACAGTGAACATGTCAGCTGTGCTCGGGAGCTTGCAACTGGTCAGCATGTGCCAAAGTGTGGCCATCCTGTGAAATATAGACCTACAGCTGATCACTCACAAGCACACAGGTAAAACAGTCTGTTTAAATTCCAGCATCACTTAAATTAAATGTTAACTCTGTTGCTGCTGCTGATCGTCATATCTGATGTTTATCTCCATAGCCCCTCCTGGAGATCATGCTCTAGTTTGTCAGTCTGGATGATCGGAGTTTCATTTTGTTAATTGTCTTTTGTAAATTGAGTCTGTAGTTGACACTAGACTGTTGTAGGGTCCAGTTCTTGTTACCATGCTAACTCTGAGAGACGAGGCAGTCCAAGTAACTTCAAAACAGTGCTGATTTATTCAAAGGATCACAGGTAAAATTAACATTACACGCTCAGATATCTTGCACCTCCAACATGCACGCAGGCAG
>NW_018128266.1:67387-71458 GCF_001952655.1 Monopterus albus | reverse complement strand
GTGTGTGTGTGTGTGTGTGTGTGTGTGTGTGTCTCAGGTGGTGAGCCCCCCTGGGTGTGTAGACACCTCCTGGTGAGGCAGAACTTGGGAGATGCTATGTGGGTCTATGTGTGGGTGTGAAACAGGCCTTTGCTAAAATGTAAATAGGCTGTCTGGTCACAAAGATATGTAGACATTCTGTCTCTACACAGAAGTTACAGCATTCAAAGTAAGCAGATTCTACTTCATTACAGTTGTAAGATATATAAGCAAGGGAAATAAATGTATTAAAATAATCAAAGCTCAATAGTTCTGGACAATCATCAATACAGCTGTAATATGCATAACCAAGTAAGATAAAGTTATGAAAGGTACCTACAGGTATGAGAAGTAACTAAAGCTTATAAAGTAACTAGAGTCTATAAGACTCAAATCTTACACCTACAAGGCAGGATCCACACCATCACCATCACCACCCGCAATTTCAAGCAGTGTAGGGATTAGTAATCATGCCAAAAGTTTTGGCATAGTAGTAACACTTTCAAATCCAAATATCAAAAGTTCAGTTCAGTTCAGTAAAAAACATTCAAAGGGCTGAAAGAAAAATGAAAACAATGATATGTAAAAATATATTTACAAAGATATATAAATTAAAGGAGATGAGGAAGAAGGAACAAGAGGAAAAGAGGAACATGATAGAATCTGTGAGCTCTGGTGTGAGAAACAACTTTAATTTAAAAATTAAAAGCAACTGAAAAAATCTTGACAATGATAAATCCAGACATAGGAATGATTAAAACATCATGCGCTTTCAAAATCTGTCCTGGCACTTCTCTCATCCCTTTGCTCCTTCACATCCTGATTGAAGCTATGCATGACTCTAATGCAACAGAGAGCCCATGTTACCAAGCTGATGCATAATCAATAGGACAAGCACACTCCAAATAGGGTTTTAACTTTTATTGAGCTCGCTGAAGAATGAGTGCCCTGCTCTGCATTCATGCACTACCTAGCTTTCTCTGACCTAACTGCATTTTGTTTGCGATTCAGGCATTGTTTTAGTTCTACTTTCTGCTTGCTGTGATGAAAATGGCGGGTAAGAGTGTATGAGGAATCAGTAGACATATGACAGGGATCTTATAACAGACAAATCAACTTGCTGTGCTGTGCCTTTAAAACTGAACAGGCATCCTCAAAGAGAAATTAAAAATGTTGTCATTTCATTTATTCTTTGGTTAAGAATAGCAGCATCAATAATTTGCAGCTCTGATCTTGCTTCTTTTAATTTACTAGGTACAGGTATGGCCTCATTGCAGCTGCCAATTGTGACATTTGAGGCTGCAAGATAATACCAGCTACAACTAGCCGGCACATACTGTATTAAGGTAACAAACACTGTGGCTGCTACTATACTACTAATGCAAGTTGGTGGCTAGCTCTCATAAACTGAGATTACATATTAAATACATTAATAAAAATTAAGACATACATTTCTGTGGCCTCCTGTGTGTATGTGTATGTATATATGTAACAGAGCCATTCTCGACATCGCTCCTGCTTCCCTAGCGTTACCACAGTTACCAGTTTTCTCCGCTGCACAGTGAGTCATTCATAAGCTGATTCACAAACCAGAGACTGTTTACAGATGCTGGCGATCCTTCTGGCAAGTTTCATCATTACATTATTCATGCTGACATGGATTATGATGTTGCTAGCAGTGGTTGCATAGCAGCTCCACCACCACTGGTGTGTGAATGGGTGGATGGGTGAATCTGTAAAGTACTTTTTCCAGGTATGCTAGAAATGCGCTATCAGTGCAGTCCATTTATGTGACTCATATGGTCGTTTGTCTCTTCCCTCTCATAAGACCCTTAAATAGCACTCCAGTGGGTGGAATTACAACAACTCTGCCAACATTAACAATAGTGCATATTGCACTACCAAGCTTTACAGACTTTTGTCATCATAGAAACAGCCATAAACATGATGGATAGTCGGCTAGCTAGCAGCATACTAGCAAAAACAGTCTTGGAAACGGTCATACATATGCTGTTGAAATGGTTAGGCTTAGGAACAAAAGCACAATTAAGCCACACACTGGAACTGAATCCCACTTACCTGAGGGAAAGCCCTGTGTTTTGTGTGCTTAACCTTCTGTCACACACAACATATAGTGTTTTTTTGTTTTTATTTTGTTTTGGGTTTTTTTGTTTCTTTTCTTTCTTTTTTTTTTAACAGGAAGACAGTGCCTAGGAACCCTATTTCTCCTTATGTGTTGCCAGCACTGCACTCCTAAGATTTGTGTCTGTGGTGGATGCTCTGGCCCTAATACAATGTTCACTTTCTGGGTTTAGCTTGATATTTATGTAGAGAACATCTACAGGCAGATTTGGATGGATAACTCCCAACAACATTAATCCTGAAACTTAATCATTCATTCTGATAGCAAAATGAAAGACAGTTGACTGAAAGTACCATTAACAATACGTCCACATCACTGAATAATGTGATGTCTCCTTACCTTTTGATAAATGCTGACATGCTTCCTGCATGTTTCTAGCTCCCTTGTTGCTGCTTCTTGTCTGTCAGTGGATTGTAGATGGTGTTTTCTCCAAAAAACTGTGAAGTCAAATCAACAATACCCAATTAGAGCATGTGTTGGTGTAGTGCATGGAGCTGAGCAAAGATAAATTGAGAAGTGTGAAGGCCATCATGTGAACCTGTATGAATTTGATTTGATGTTACTTGTAAGGTGATGAATAAGCCAAGCAGCTAATGTAAGCACAGTGCTCTGTCTGAACTAAAACTATGCTGTATATCTGGCCCTAACAGTATCACTCACACAGACAAAGCTGAAATATAATCTGAATGGCTGTGGAAATCAATAAATAGTTAGCATTTAGACCAAACATTAATACCAATGATTCAAAGTCTGGGCTTCTACAGCTGAATCAGGACCAGTTTAATTGCACAATCACAATGTTTTTAATTATGTGAAAACCATATGAAAATGTGTAGCCCATGCTATATATAGTGTTTACAATTAGAGTTCTAGCAAGCTAGTGATAGGAAATTAACTGCCATGCCAAAACTGAGCATAACATTATAATAGCTTTTTGTTTGAATTGCTAGCTTTGAAACAGTCTAGAAAAGATAATTTTGCAGTAATGTAACAGTAAAAATCTTATTTCATTTGCCACTTTCACCACAGTTTGTATTGCCTGCTAAAGTACAATAGTATATCTTAAACTAGACAGCACTCAGAGAGTACAAACCTCTGCCAAGGCAGCTCAGTTTCCTTTTAATGCCATTACACCTAAAAGCAATGTTCTCATGATAGTTTGACCCTTATAATATGCTTGCTTGCCCATGAAATGCTACCCCTAGCATTTGGTTTTCTTCAGGATCAGGCTCAGTAACTTTTAGATATGAATTGTTCCATGGGCCATACCCTACCTCTCCAAAGAATGTGATTAAAATCCATTCATAACTTTCTCAGTTATGCAGTGAACAAATCAACCAACAAACATAATAATAATAATAAGGAATATGATCAGACAATTCACAAGCCTACTAAACTGTGTGCATCCCTAGAAAGAAAAAATTGTCCTCTGTTAGGGTTAGCCCCCCTCGCCAGGAGGGTGAGGGAGGACTAAGGGGTAGGACACAAGATTGCTGACCCAGGTGCTAATGCAAAATAAAGGTTTAATGGGGAGAAGTACGACAATTCAACATAACAACAAAAACAGGGTCCATAATACTTACAAACAAAGGAAAGGTAGTGACAACAAAAGGAGACCGGGACGAACAGGTAAGCAAAACAAACTAACGATGGGAAACCGGGCAAGAATCTAACAGGACAGGTAACAAAGCTGCGGAGACGAAACGAGACTATGTGTGTATGTGTGTATGTAGTGTAGCGCCTATGTCGTGTGAACAGAGTCAAGCCAAAACGCACAGAAAACTGTCAGCGTAGCATTCTCTTCGCACATCATAAGACGGTCCTGCAGTGTCAGGCATAAGTACCTAATGTTAGGTATGTACGAGGTAATGTTCCGGCGACGGCGGAGCGTCTGACAGAGGTTTAAATAA
>NW_018128266.1:47316-66676 GCF_001952655.1 Monopterus albus | reverse complement strand
CTGTTTCTCTGTCTGTTGCTGCCTTTGCACACAGACGTTCTTACACTTAATCACATAAATACACATGTTTGCATGTGCTGCCCTATTTAAGCACACACACTCAAAAAGACTCACAAAGTGCCACACCTCCATGCATATACTGTTTATGTACAGTACTTGTTTGCCTCATACGTCTCCCACCACAGACATGCATAGACAGAATTGGACTGGACATACAGTCACAGACACAGTGCCTGTCAACCTCCTACAGCCACAATCACACACACACGCACACACACTGGACTGGGCCCAGCGTCTGCCATCTGCGTGTGTTTGTATGTTGGCCTATTGTACCAGGGAATGTGTTATATTAATGTGTGAAAGTGAATGAATGGGTGTTGAAATGAGTCTTTTGATATTTGGAAAGTACAGAAGGTCAGACTGTAACATGCTGTCAGGGCCAACGTTGTTTCTTTGAGGAAAGTTTAGACTGAAGTTTGTATTCAAAGTGCAACTTGGACTTAAATCACTGAGAGCTTTGAAAGCCAAAATGTTTGGAGCAGTTTATTTTGATGTGAGTTGTACATGGTTTGATTAAAACAGGAAAGGAAAAAATAAAGACCCTTACCTGCAACAACAGTCATTCTTATTGGCTTGATGTTGTTGTTGTTGCTTCTTTGGAAACATTTGGATCAAACGTGTTGGCACATGGGAGGCCGACATTTTCCAGTATGGCTTTGTTGTGTATTCTGAGTCTTGTGATAGCAAAGACCTCATCATGAACAAAAAAGTTAAAGCTGTAGACATTTTTAGAACAGTTAAGATTTGTTTAAACATCAATAACCTTGAACAAACTTTCCCACTGATCTATACAGACGTATGTCTACATATACAGTATAATAGACTCATTTAGTACATTTGGGAATCTTTATCAATAGTAAACATACAGTACATAAATGTGAACAGGTTTTGAAACCTCAGTTAAATGCAATTTCAGAAATGTGTTGCTTTAACTATAGTTGAAAAGATGGTATTTTCTGGTGATGAAGTTATAGATTTAGTGCTAAGATGAAATGTTATAGTCTCTTGCTGAGTTGCAGCATTGGGAGCTGGTCTCTGGTTCAAAGGCTGCAGACGTCAGAGCTCAGATGCATATTCTAATGATTTCCAAGGTCAAATCTTTGTGTGTATGAACTCATACAGCAGCACCCACAACAGGAAGCTCTCTGCACCACAAAATATAGTTGATATCAGGCTCTGTAAACTCTTTCCTTTTTGAAAGACGTTTACTTTACAGGTCATGGTTCCAGTTCAGTGAGGCCCAGAGGTTACAAGCTAGTTAAAGTCGGAACATTTATACCTATTATTAGACATTTTACACCAGGCAGAAGTGTGGATTCAGGCCATTATCAACGAGTCTTTGGCATTGTTGTGTTTAGGTCATTTAAATCTGAATGTCTGAGTTCTTATTTAGTACTGCTGGTGTCTATGATCTGAAAGATCTCAGTTAAGATATTTGTCCAGATTGTCACCATAGTGATTGGCCCAGTTTAACGATGAATCAGGATTTTTATTTTAAACTAATGAACCTTCACCCCCTTTTTTATGCCCAACATAAAATGATTACTAATTTGTATCCCAAAGTCCCTGAAACCGGGAAAAAAGGGAGGGAATTGAAAAGTGAACAAAAAATGATTTATGAATTTTTCTCAAGGATAAGGTCAAAACACTTCAGTGATTATTTTAATATTTTTTCAGTTGTACCTCATGTTTCTGTTCTTCATGTGAGCGTGAACTCTGCCCTTTGAAGTGATGTTATCAAATCAGACTTTCTGTTAGGGTTAGCCCCCCTCGCCAGGAGGGTGAGGGAGGACTAGGGGTAGGACACAAGATTGCTGACCCAGGTGCTAATGCAAAATAAAGGTTTAATGGGGAGAAGTACGACAATTCAACATAACAACAAAAACAGGGTCCATAATACTTACAAACAAAGGAAAGGTAGTGTCAACAAAGGAGACCGGGACGAACAGGTAAGCAAAACAAACTAACGATGGGAAACCGGGCAAGAATCTAACAGGACAGGTAACAAAGCTGCGGAGACGAAACGAGACTATGTGTGTATGTGTGTATGTGTGTGTAGTGTAGCGCCTATGTCGTGTGAACAGAGTCAAGCCAAAACGCACAGAAAACTGTCAGCGTAGCATTCTCTTCGCACATCATAAGACGGTCCTGCAGTGTCAGGCATAAGTACCTAATGTTAGGTATGTACGAGGTAATGTTCCGGCGACGGCGGAGCGTCTGACAGAGGTTTAAATAAGGCGAAGGTAATAATCATCGGGATGCACCCCAGCTGTGTGCGCCGACAAACAGCCACCAATCACTGCAACGCAACACAGCTGAGGCGCAGAGCCCACAAAACGGAGAAAACAGACAAAAAAAAGGAGGAGAGGCAGCGGCCGCCGAGTGGCCCTGACATCCTCATTTTCTCATTCTCATTTTTATTGTTAATTCCATAGTGTATAATTTCATTTAAAACAATATTAAATACTTTAAAACTACTTAATTTGCTCATTTGAAATATTTACTAATTTCTTCTTAAGCTATGTGGCTGGTGGGGCAGTGCATGTGTGCCCTGTACTGGCCAGCCTCTATTGCTCTAAATACATTTTCCTAGGCCCTGCCCACTTTGATCAGAGCTACAGCACCACCATAAGTTTTTTCAGCAGAACAATGTCCTGCTTCATAATTTCCTTCCAAATTTTCCATCGGCTATAGATATACCCAATTTACACACTACTTTTATTGCAAGCTTTCTTTATTACTATAGAGGGGCAGATTGCAATGAACTGATTCATATTGTCTGAACCCATGATGATTTGACTGCCTTTATTGTGCTTAAATCAAGTGGGACTTTCAGGCATCATCGCTGGAATCATCTCCTTGAGCAGAGCCGGTATCTCCTCACTTACCATCAGTGAGATTTCACAGTGTATTCAGCTGCTCAAAATGACAATGGCATATACCTTTTAGGATAGGTCAAAACAATGCAAACACACACTTGCATATACCAAACACTAAACACATGCATGTGCAACTGCCAAAGTCAGTGCTCAAACATTCAGGGCCTGACTAATTTAGCTGAAGGTAGACAGCTGTTTTATGAACTTTTGACAGCACTGTTGTATTGTTAGTATAGCTACAGTATATGTGATACATTTATGTAATAGAGCAAGGATAAGTGACAGATAAGAGAGAAGCCCAGTAAGACTTAAGAATCAGTATCGGGCAACATGCTACCAAAGAGTGAGATCTTCATATCAAATGGGCTTATTACTTTTCAAAATGGTGTAGGCACAATGAAGGCTTGTACTTTTAGGAAGGATATCTGGGTGAGGGCTGGAATTTCCATAATATTATATGAAAATTAAGACCCTTCAAGTTTCTTGGTAGCTTTTACAGGCTATTACTGCATATCTTGTAGTGGGGATTATGCTAGAATCCATGCTGACACATGCTTCTAGTTCTGACAGCACTTCTAGCACTTGAATAAGTGAAACAGTTTTGATTCTGAAAATTATAGTCACAAACATGCCTAAATATAAACTTACAGTACTAAGTTAAAACAAATATGCAAAATCTCTGTTATTATTACATGGAAAATGGTGGAAATTTCCATTAACACTCAACAGAAATAAAGTGTATTTAAAATTAATTAGCATGCAATGGTTTGTTCCAGTGTTGTAGTCAAGACCACCTAAACTGAGATCAAGTAAAGACCAAGACCAAAGTGTACTGAGACAGAGACAAGACCAAGACTGTAAAGGGTTGAGACCAAATCAAGACCAAGGTAAGGCGAAACAAGTCAAGACCAAGACCAGAGCAGTACAGTTAAACTGAATTTGATAGTTTGACAGTACTGGCTAGGCTGTGTTTCAGTGACATTAATGACACTATATAGTAGTGATGTTATTGAATATTTTCCCAATAAAAATTCCCAATTTTTTTAAAAACTGATGTAGCTAGAGTGTTGGATGGTGTGGCACCTCTGGGCTACCATAGTCAAAGTTTTGTGCAGCTGTTGCTGCTTCCTAGTTATTGTTTACCTGATAAAAAATAGCTAGCTGCTGTCTTTTAGCATGCTGTTGGCACTGAGTCGAGTTTAATCATTCACTTAACTACAATTAGGAATGTTATGGGGCAGCTGTGGGTAGCATGGTGGTGCAGTGGTTACTGCTGTTGCCTCACAGTGAGAAGGTTCCGGGTTCGAGCCCTGCAATAGAGTGGGAACCTGTCCATGGTGTACCCCGTCTCCTGCAGCTGGCTTGGATTGGCTCCAGCCCCCGGTGATCCCGTTTGGGACTAAGCGATATAGAAAATGGTGGCTGTGGCTCAGGAGGTAGAGCATTCATCTACTGGATTTCCATTCTTCACATGTTGAAGTGTCCTTGGGCAAGACAATAAACCCCAAGTTGCCCCTGGCCAGAGCAATACCTTGCAGGGACAACGCCACCATCACACTGATGGCTTCCTCGGTTCTGTATGAGTTGGGCCCAGGCTATTCACCTAAACTGTAATGAGTGATTTCGTCACCTGTTGCTGGTTGCGGGATTACCAGTGGTAGCCTGGAGACAGGGCTCAAATGATCAGTTTGTAAATTGTGGCCTACTGCTGTTGTGCTCCAGTAGTAGTGTATTGATGAGGTACAGTATGTTGTAATGCTGAAATATGACTGAACTAGCCCATGCTACCTTTGTTGTTTTTGTAAGGATCCTAGATGTCCAGGCTGCTGGGCGGTATCACAAAGTGGGGATTTTTTGGGAGTAAGCTACATCACCTTCACTTTCATTTTTGATGTGCTGTATTGTTTTCACTTATAATATTGTTTGAAATTTTTCCCCTTTTTTCTGTGTGTGGCTGGTGAAGGCAACCCTTCTCATATAAAGACCTAACCAGTGGCTGGATGGCCCAGGTCACTCAGCTCTGAACAGTGTTAGTTTATTGAGGCTGGTTGATCATTGCTCAGTGCATTTTAAAGTGATGAGGAAAATGTTTCCCCCTTATAAGGGATGAATCTGTGGCTTTGTAATTTTTTAGAATTTTGTAATAAATTGATCCTTTTGTAATGGGAGTGTTGCCTCTAACCTCATTTTTTTTTCTTTGAGTGTCAATTGTTTTAAAATTATTTAACATCTAGCCTTGCTCACTCTGCTTACTTGAAAATGAGTTTGGTTCAGTCAGAACAAACCTTTTAATGTCTCTGGAGTAATGGATCCTTCAAAGGTATTTTCTATTTTTGCAAATAGGCCAGATGGACAGAACCATGCCACAAGTTCTCTTTAATAATCTAAGTAACAACAGCTGAAACCAAGATGTCTTATTCTAGCCAGCTGGCTGTGCATCCCTGGGAGGATCAGACAGGCAACTTGAAAATGCTATGACCTGCAGGAGGTGGCTCAGCTGAGCCAGACACACAGACAGAGAAAATGGAAAAGATAAGGAGAGAGACAGGAGTCAAGTTTCATTTGTTTTTCAAATCTGATGTTTCCAGCTGACTTCAAGTGGTCAGATCTGATCTGTGTGTCTAAATGCATTTTGCAGTGAGTATGGTACTGGTTGTCAAGATAGACTTGGTCAAATGCACTATTAATAATCTGAGTGATGGGCCATGGACTGTTGGATGCTTTAATTCACTGGATGCATCAGCTGTGTCCAGGAAATTTGTGGAAAAATAAACATGGTTGCATTTTTAGCCTCTGAAATGGAACAGAATTATTTTGCATGAATCCCAGGGATCCTCAGAAAGTGGTAGTATGGTTATCTATACTGCTTATTCTTGAACAGGGTCGCTGGAGTCTATCCCAGCTGACATTGGGCAAGAGCTGGGGTACACCCTGGACAGGTCGCCAGTCCATCACAGGGCTGACATGTAGACAAACAACCACATACACTCACTCCTACCAGCAGTTTAGTTGCCAGTCAACCTAAGCAGCATGTTTTTGGACTGTGGGAAGAAGCTGGAGTACCCGGAAGAATCCATGCAGGCACAGGGAGAACATACAGGTTGGCCCAGACTTGAATCTGAAACCTTCTTGCTGTGAGGTACCAGCGCTATCCACCACACCACTGTGCATCCTATGGTTGATTTGTTCTTTTATTGTAGAGTTTGAAATCTTGGAAAATGTATTAATAATGTTGAAAGTTTCCTGTAGTGAATTGTAGGGGCCCTGTAAATATAATAAGTCATCTGCATCTGGTTCCCTGGTGAAGAGTGAAACTTTGTGAGGTGATCCATCCATCCATTATCTATACCGCTTATTCCTGAAGTAGGTTCACAGGGGGCACTGGAGCCTATCCCAGCTGCCACTGGGTGAGAGGTGGGGAACACTCTGGACAGGTCACCAGTCTATCACAAGGCTGACATTACAAACTTGACTAAACTGCTGTAGCAGATTTGGGATAGAATTTATTCATTATCAGTATTAATACCTCATAACTTAAATGATGGGGCACAATGCTTTTTATTTCCTGAGTCACACAATAAAAAATAAGTTATAAGACTAAGAATACGGCAAAGACGACTCGGACAAAATACACTATGGACTCAAACTTCTGAGACCAGTAACAGATGTAGTATCCAAATTCAATTACAGCATGTCACCATGTGGTCCATCTAAGATTTGTTAAGGAACGAGGCAATTTCTTATGTCTAATGCCGAGTTAAACATGTACAAGGTGGAAAATTTATACCAAACTTCATAGAAGCATTTTTTACCTTGAACAGTTTATACAGTTTGGATCATAGATTTTACACTTTCAGGTCTATGATAACATTCTCATTGTTTTATGAGAAAGAGTATTTTATGAAAGTCTTAAAACAATGGGGGAAGGCAGAGCCAGTCTCTTCCTGCATTCCAATTTCCAATGTTCCCTATTCTCTTGGGAAAGAATCAGAAAAGTAGTTGTTTAAGTTTCCTAAGTTTCTTGAGGTCAGAGGCATGAAGCTTAATGTGTATTCGGCTATTGGAATAAAGTCAAAGTGAAGGGGGAGTACTGTCTCTGGAATCAGAGAGTCTAGCTAGACCCTTGATATCAGTGTTGGCAGTGTGAAAGGGAAGAGTACATTAGCATAAAGAGGGCCTGGCCATTTAGCAAAGCTAGTGCAAACTTGGTTGGATAACAGATGTTTCTCTACTCCTCAGTGACTGAAAATCAAAGTTTGGTCACTTCTGAGTTAATCTGAATAAACAAGTCTTTCCCAGATGGTTTCTTCCCTTGGTGATGCTAAAAGGGCTCCTAAAGAAATAGAGCAAACAACAGAACAGTCAGGGAGCAAACTTGATGAAACTGAGAACATAAGTTACTGTACTAACAAACCACAGAAACAAAGAAAGTAACAAGCATTAGGTTCTGATAGTGGAAACAGTGTGTATATGTATGCCAGGTCAGAGTTGAAGCTGCGAATACCTGATGAAAACTTAATGTCAAAAAGGCACTGATATAGCAGCTTGGCCTGAATAAATATAATTTTTGGACCATCAAATCAATTTGATATAATCTTTTTGCTTCACTAGTGGAGTAAAAAGTACAGTATTTCTTTCTAAAATGTAGTTAATCAGAAAATGAAAATACTAAAGTAAAGTACATCCATCCATTTCAGTAATCAGTCATCTGTACAGAAAGAACTCCATACAAGTTATTTGAGCACTGTGTAGAATGCACACTGGATGAAAACTTCTGAAATCACTAGCCAGATATTGGTGATTTAAATCTGGTGTAAAAGAAAAACAATGGGAAAATGATCTGTTTAGGAAAGATAGCCACACTAATATGCAAAAAGTAAGATTTGAGCTATTTGAACCTAGCTCAAGTCTGAACAAGACGGCGAGACAATTTGAGCGAGAGGGGCAGCCAGGAAATGTGACAAGACATTAATAAAGAGGGAGAGAAACCATGAAGAAGAGAGACAGAAACATCCTACTGTTGGATCTTTGTTCTCAACTGAAAGTGGGTCACAAAGGGCCGGAGGTTAAATCTTTGACAACAGCACTCTGGTTACCTCTCTAAAACTGTCCTTTTTAGCAGAAAAAGATATTTTGTGAAATTGATTTTAGAGGAAGAAAGTACAACAGAGCCAAAAAGAGGGAAAGTGGATACAGAGGGAAAGTACAAGAGGAGAAGCCAGAGAAAAAAGAATCAGCGTAAAAAGTAATATAGCAAGAGAGAGAGAGGAAAATGTAGACATTATGTAAATGAAATAGTTTCAGTTTGTGAAATAAATTGAATGAATTATGCTTTGTCTAACCTCATGGTGCTCTGTTACATTCCCCCATTTTTCTCTTCAGAATTATTAAGTATGTTTATATAACTTTCCCTTTGTGTAGGTGCAGGTCAAATAAGAGTGCTGAAGCTGCTTTTCAGGACCGGGAAATTTAGCTTTTTGAAACTTTATATAACAGAGGAAAGTAATCACAGGTAGTAAAGAAAACAGCCCTTGAGGTAGTGAAACTCGGAAGCCTATTTTATATAGAATGCTCATTAAGTGTGAAATAATTGAACTGCGGGGTAGGTAGGGATCAAAACACAGTGCAGCAATAAAATTGGAGCTGCACAAGCAGCAAGAAGCTTCTCAGGAAATGAAAACTTGTGAAGAAGTGCTGAGGACAAAGTTCTACTTTAGCGATGCTCTTTTATTTAAAAAAGGTCACAGAAGAACATCTGTCAAGTTGTTCCAGCACATTTAGTGACTGGGGGCCCTGCACAAACTCACACACAAAACTCCTCAACCTTTCACCCCCTGTGATTTAATTTCACTAGTTATCTAATCAGAATTTTATTGTTATTAAGGAAGTTTCTGATTGGATGTAGTTTTTAGTATGATATGAAAAAAACTATTAGTTGATTTTTATTTTTAAATCCAGAAACAAACCTTACATAACCTACAAATTAGACCACAGGTGGTGCTGGAATGTTACTCGTCAAACTTCTGCAGCCAATTTAAGTTTGCAACTGGGAGTGATACAACCAATTTGTCCGTGTGTCGGCCCTGCGATGGACTGGCGACCTGTCCGGGGGATACCTTGGCTTCGCCCGATTGCTGGCTGGGATTGGCTCCCCCCGCGACCCTGTTTGGGACTGAGCAGTATAGCAGATGAATGACTGATACAACCACATGTTCATTCACCTTCACTGAATATGTAATATCTAATTACAGTATATAAGTAATATAATAATCTATTGTAAGTTATATTTTAACTTCTGCCTTTGGTATATTGGACCTAAATCACAGAAACTGTGCAGATATGAAACTTGAAAATGTTTTGCCATTTTGCTGTCACCTTGAATTATGTTACTGCCAAAAAACCATTACTGGTTTTAGTAATAGCCAATCAAACCAGGTTTTCTCATCCCCTTTATTGGCACTGGAGGAAACCTGATATTGATTGATGTCACTTACGTCATGATGATACAGGCTTTGTATCTTTGTGCAAATTGTTTTTTTAACTGGGCCTCATGAAGTTTTGATGGAGTTGCACTGATATTAATATAGTCAATTGTACTAATAGCAGAACATACAGCTACAGTAGGCCTTGAGGGTAAAAAGTGTCTGTCTCCCGCTGCACTGTCGCACAGTACTGAAGTGAGTTTTTAGTACTTTATAGTTGAAATTGTTTATATGGTTGGTAATTAGTTTGGCCAAACAAAAAACAGGACATGCACATCCAAAAATTCATTTTATTTATTTGCTTTTTACAGGTGCTGAACCAACATGTTCAAGGCAAAAAGCAAGAAAAAAAAGTTCTCACATTGTATTAAATTCCCAATAATTTAATTCAGCAGCAGCAATGTTTCGATCTATACAAGACCTTTGTCAGGCGTTGTGAAAGGGGCATCACAATGGAAGGCACATTTTTAAGTGCACCTGCTAAGACACCATTCAGGTGTTTTCAATCTGACTAATATGATTTAAAAAAAACATTTAGGATCTGCATGTCCCATGTTTTTTGGTAGTTAGTTTGGTAACATATACAAGGTTGAGTAAACAGGAGAATGTGAAAGCTTTTGTCAGTGTCAGGCTTTTTGAGTGCAGCATATTGCTGATTCCTGGAGTCAGTGCATAACAATATAAAATCGATAGCGATTTGTTCATTTTGGAACATCACCAGTGCCCGGTGAAGGATTCTAATGACTTCAGTGATCCCCTGACTTTTTTATCTCCTTCTACCAGTGGTTATTATTGAGTCCAAACATTAGCCCAATATTTGGTTTATGACCAAATACCTGTTAAACAAGTAAAGTTTCCACAAGCTTCACCATTGTACTGTATTTTTTGGCACGTGATGTTCAAGTATTTAAGAACCAAAGCAGTGCCACCTTTTCACTATCAAATAGGTTTGAACATCATTGAATCTACAGAACCAGAGAATCACTGCACCTAAAATTTTCAGAGACACCATGAGCAAACTGTTATTGTGAAAGCTTTGAAGTATGGACCCAGCACACATCCACTGCCCCACTTTGCTGTCAGTTTATAACAAATGGGATTTAAGCCCTCAAATGCTGGTTTAGCCTTATACATGAGGTCAAGTGTGAATTCCTTGCTGGCATTTGGGAATGCATTTTGCATTGATTTGGGTTGGTCCCAGTGTCAGGAAACATGAGCTGTGGGCAGGTACATCAATTCTCAAGAGAAGTAAAAATGTAAATGCGGAAGCCTGTAGAGACAGAGAATATGAAATACTTTGTCAGGGGAAAGGCAGCAGGAGGATGTGAAATGTGAAAATGCTGAAGGTAAATGATTGTGTTTATCATGCATGAATCTTTGTCTTGCTTGTTAGCCTTTGACAAATGCCGTGAGTGGTGAGTGGATGACATTCAGAGCCTCAGGTAATCAATGACTGGCTCCTTCATTTACATAGCAATGGACTATTTTAGCTCTCACACAATCTTAAATAAAAACTTAGAGACACGTGGAATCTCAGTCACATGCATGCGCACACACACACATACACCTAGACACACACTAGCTGGGTGGCTGCTGTAATTATACGAAGTGCAATCATTCACTGTGGCCAAGGCAAGCCCACACCTTCCTGCAGTTAATTAATTCATTTTAATTAAGGTGATAAACATTTAAATTTCTTCTGGGAGATTTGTATTGTGTTTAGCTCTGCCTTTCTGTCTTGGCTGTTTCTCCCTGTCATCTGTCTTTCCCTTTTAACTGCTCTTTATCTCTTCCAGTCTGTTTCATCAGTCTTTCTTTGCTTGTGCCTATCTTCCTGTCTCTTCTCCACCTTTCTTTCATGTCCTTCTCTCTCTGTCAGTCTTCTGGGGATGGGGATTATGCCTTTTCCAGCCAGCGCAGTATTTCCCTGGTGAGAAGTGACTCATTCAGTGCTTCAATTGGCCCACTCCTCTTGATTCAAATTTTAAGTCCTTTTCCCATTCTCTGGCTCTCGACCTCTCTTCCAACACCACCCCAACACACACTCGTTACTGGGCATGCACCCAAACCCTCTCTGCAAGCTAGCGAAAGTTGTGTATGTCCTTCTGTGCTGCAGCATTAGAGAGAAAATTGCATTTGTGTAGAGAGGGATGATCCATCTGAAGCCCCGTTGTTCCACTTCCCATTCATGAAACACATCTCCATTGATTGCCAGTTTGTTTACTGTAAGACCAATTGTACTCGCGGTCCAGTGCTTCCAGTAATAAGCAAGAATATGTCCCATTATGTGGCCCTTTTAGACTGTAGATTCTCCGATGCCTGGCTGCAGTTTGGAAATCAGAATGACAGATGAGGGGGAGTTTTGTAGCTAAGGATGTAACAGTGTTACAGTTCCACCCAGCCATAGTCTTCCAAAGTCAGAGAAACCATTAAATAACTTTGGAAGCTTACCCTATGAGAAAAGTAAACTTTTTATGTGATGCTCATAAAAATGCATAATGATTATGGTGAACAGTCTTAAACTTGAATTCAGAGTTTTTAAATAATGTATCATGATTTTAGTAAAACAGTACATCTTGTAACTTTATCATAGTGAGGAAGTAGGGTGTCAAGAGGTCATTGGTCGCCCCACTTTATGCCCCTGTCCCACACATCGTAGGCAATCACAATTTCAGTCGTTCCCATCCACTCTCCACTCAATCACTCTTGTCCTACTAGACATTAAGGGCTTTTCTCTGTAGATTTGAGTTAAGACAGCACTTAAAAATAGATCCATAGGGAGAGAGTGACGCTGCTTTATGGACATTGCAGGCTGCAAAGACATGCAAACTGGCTTCCATGGCAACAACACTGGGAGTTGTACACACATGTCAGCAGTAGAAATGAATGGGCTTATGAGATGATCATAAAAAGTCATTTTTGTGGCTAAAACTGCACAAATCATTAAAGTAATGACTGGAAAATGTTTACCTGCCTGTTAGCCATTAGCTTATGTAATCTACTCAGAGCTATGGATTTTACGATGCTTTGGATTGTTTAACCCTGAAACTGCAGGAATAAATGTGAATTTTAAGTTGAGCAGCTCACTGTGTTACTGTTTGTTAAGTCTACTTGTGTGGTTTCTCATCACACTCACCACATGGTCAACCAAAAGGAAAACAGCATTATTTTTAGACAGTTTACTTTGGACAGCTGATGAACAGTGGTAATCTGCTGTCAGTATATCACCTGTAGCTGCCAGCCATGGCACCATTCTGATGACACGTTGTACACTGTGATGCTGCCAGAGCTTGATTAGCCTCATCTAAATACAGCTAGGTTGATAAATGTACTAATAATAAGCAACTTGTTTAACATGTACACAAACTGTAGATGCCAGGGTCAACACACCAGGGAACCCTGCAGAAAGGTGTTAACTGGATGCTAACATATGCAAGGTGAAATGACCAACAACAACTCTTGACAAACAAAAATAGTCATTATGAGGCTGTTCATGAACAGCAAAGTGAAATGTTTTGTGTGATTAGCCATCTAAGATTAGACTTAAGACGTTCTTTTTTGATAAAGCTTATAGTTAGGGCTGGATCAGGTGACCCTGAGCCTTCCCTTAGTTATGCTGCTATATGCCTATAGGCTGCTGGGGGGCCCCATGATGCTCTGAGTTTCTTTCCCCTCCCCTCCTGCTCTCCTCTCTTCTCCTCCCCTCCCCTCTCCTCTCTCTCCCTATGCTTCTACAGTATATGCCACCATTACACATTACTAACTTTGTGTCTCCTCTCTCTCGTAGTGTGTCCTCTCTCTCTCCCTGTACCTTTCTGCAGGTAGCCCTGGCCCTGGAGCGCTACATCTCTGACGAGCAGTCACCAGCGACATCGACCTGATCAGTGTTTGATTGTTGTATCTTGTTGCTTTTCTTCTTTTGTCTCTCCTCTATCCACTCACCCCAACCGGTCGAGGCAGAAGGCCGCCCACCAAGAGCCGGGGTCTGTCGGAGGTTTCTTTTTCGTTAAAGGGAGTTTTTCCTCCCCACTGTCGCCAAGTGCTTGCTCAAGGGGGATTTGTTGGGTTTTCCCTATGTAATAATATTGATAACAGTAAGGTCTAGACTTTACTTTGTAAAGTGTCCTGAGATGACTTTTGTTGTGATTTGGCGCTATACAAATAAAATTTGATTTGATTTTGACTTGATTTGATACTGTTTTTGTTGAGTTTAATCTTGTACCCAGACTGCTCTGTTGCCTGCTTTATATGCATACATGTGCACGCATGTGTGTGTCAGCTTGTCGCATAAGGGCTGTGACACACAAAGCTGATGATCGGCCATTGGTTTGACAATGAGTGTCCATCAGGGCCTGTCTTCCTAGTGTGTCCCACACCGTTGGCACAAGTCAGACCCTGTCGGGGGTTTTTGGCCAATTTGAAATGTTGAATTGGGGTCGGCACGTTAAGTTTCATCGGTGAGAGAGAGAGACCACTCTGATTGGCTGCTCAGTGTAGTGAACCAATGCACGAGAAGAGAATGGTTCAGGAAAGCCCTTTCAGCCTGTCTCTGTAGTATCCAGGATTTCACCCATTTGGTTTTTCCCTAAATGCCTCCTTTCTTCTTGCACAACCAAAAGACCAAGGGCAGAGAACGATAGTGTCTCTTATCAGACATATTCTCGATTAGAATCAGGTATAAACAGCAACACTTTTGAATGAGCTACTTTGATTACATATTTATTTCTGCTGTCTTGCTCTTCTTCTTCCCCTTTGTGAATGGCAATTGCAGATACCGCCACCTGGTGGTGGGGAGAGTTATTTCTGCCACATAGGCACAGAGTAAAATGTGGTAATCAGCCGCTGGCTGTAGTCTGCTTGGTGTGTTCAAGTGTCACTTTTTCAACCTGACTGGCCCAGACAAAGGTGTTGTGAGGAAACACAATGGTTGGACTACGTTGCTGATAGTTTTTTTTGTGTTGGCTTGGTGTCTCTTTGCCGTAAAAACCATGTGTTACCCTCTCGGGACAACAGCAGACAACCCAGCTTTGAGCTAATGCGATTGAACTTACTTTTTTTTTTTTGGAAGATGAAGAAAAAGAATGATCAAAATAAATGCAGCAGAGGCTTATAGTTCCTCATAGGTATGATGCTCCAAAAACAACCAGATCCTCTGATTTTCATAATGTCCAGCTACCATAGGGCAACTGTGCAACTAATCCAATCTTTTTGTCCTGTATGTGTGATGTAAGTGTTGTAGGCACCATGCAGCATGCGGTCGATTTGAAATCAGAGACCGGTGGTTGATGATACAATAGGGAGGGGGCATACAGTTAATTTCACAAATAATACAAGTTTAAGTTTAGGCTATTTACAATGTTGATATGATTCTGCACAGAAATCAGATGTGCAGAGAGATATATACAGAAAGAGATTCAGAACCCAGTACAGAAAAAAAAATGAAAGGGCCAGGAAAAGCAGTGGAAATCCATTTGATTATTTTATTCATCCATAGTTTAAGGATTTTTACTTATTTTTTTCAATACCATCTAAAACAAACCCCACAAAGAGTTATTCCAAATGTATTCCACGCCAAAGCACAACCAAACGCCTGACATACAATGAAGTAACTCACATCTTGTTTTGCCCAGTGTGTCTTGCATTTGCAAAACCTTCAGCCAGTGACAGTGCATTTGTCAAAGGATGCATGCAGGCCTGAAAAAATGCCCATAAGAGAGTCCAGGAACATGAGAGAAGCAGGAGCCATAGAGAAAGAGCAGAAGCCTTTTTACTCAGAGCCAGCAAAGCAGACATCCTTACCCTGAGTGGGTGATAAGCAAATGCCAGTTCAACAAGACCAAGTCAGAAAGAGGAGGCAGGTCATGGAACGTGTGACTGATATTGTTAAAGTTATTGGTAAATGTGGGCTTAGCTATAGAGGACACAGACATGAAGCAGCATATAACGTGGAAAAACATGGCCATCAATCATGACAACTTTGTCTTATGTCTGACTACAAGAGCATGTTATTGATTGTATTAAGAAGACCAAGAAGGGAAGGAAAGGAACAGGATCTATGGTAACTATGATGCCCGAAACAACAGCAAATAATGTAACTGATGTCATCTGAATGCAATGTAATGTAAGCAGGGATGTTCTCAATAGAAATTTGTATAAATTTATCTCCAAATTTGAGCCAAGATAACTCCTAAACATTGATCTGAAGTATGTTCTTAAACCTTCTTCAGAGCCACAGCAGACATTATGTGACAATTCTCACTGGCTAATGACTCATGGTGAGTAAACAAGTGTTGCTGAGTAAAACCAGAGGTGTCACCATTACATTCATTTTGCTGTAATTTCAAAGGCAGTATCTTCCTACTTCCCTTTTTTACAGCTCCACTCACTCTCCTCTACTCTGACCTCTGATAACAAATTATTCTTGTTAGGATGAGGTGGATATTGGCAGAGAAATACAAACAGCATATCTCTACTCGTAGATCATCTGTCGCTGTGACAGTTTGCTGTGCTGCTCTGCTTCACTGCTCTGTTCATCAGACTCTGCCACAGGTCAGACAGCTTGTTCAGTTAGGAAACCTGAATTGTGAAAAAGCAAAAAGATAGGCTGAAAGTTGTGTTTATACTCTACACCTATCCTTAACAAATGGCGCCTGTCTGATAAGAGAGGCCATACCTGTATATATGTTGACCTTTGCTTTGTGTAATTTGTATTTTTTGATGATATTAAGCTATAAAAATAAGTTTGCAAAATATCCTCTGCTATTCTACATTCATGATTGCTGAATTAAAAAATACGGTGTTGACAAATCTATTGTTTGTTGTTCTAAAATGCTCAATACTCAATTCCCCATCCGAATTTTAAATACCTTTCCAGAAAACTTAAAAAAACAAACAAAGGTTCCCATCCCCTATTGTTAAATAAATGCTAGTCCATCATGTAAACAACTGGTGGTGTTAATTCTTTAGTCAGGTGCCTTTAACCCATGTCAGAAGAGGTTGCATCGGATAGAAATATATTTCTTTTTGTGTCATGTATTAATCTCCGTCACTTTGCACAGGTCTGATGCTATCTGCCATCTCTCCAGTGAAGCAGAAACTTCAGTGGACGTCATAATTTTCACTGCACTTTGTGATATTTGCAATCCAATACTAAGTATCGGTACTGGCCAGAATAAAGCGATCCAATTCTGATCCTTATTTAGAACTACAGTCCTGTATTTGAGTGGACTCACATCATGCAACTGATCAGATACATGCTATATTAATCAGTCCAGTTCAGCTGTCTGTCAGTTGGCATATCACTTGCGCTTTACATGCATAGCCGTGACCTGAAGCCTATTTTTTGGAGCTACCTGTGTAAAACGCTCTACGGAATCCACCAACACAATGAAAACTCACTAGTTCCAACCAGAATGCTACCAAAAACACATGGTCTACCGTCTGTTACATCAGTCCTATTTAATACAGCATTTCTTTTTAAAGTGTGTGTAGGTTTTATTTGCTGTGCTTTACCATGGGCTCGATACACTGTACATAAACATGCAAGTGTAATTCCGTCATTGCCTGTTATTTGGACAATAGTTTTCCCTTTCCAAAATGTTTCACTAGGCTCCACTGTGTGTTTTGTGCACCAAGTGTTTCCTATGCGCGAGCGAACATGCGCCCATGACAGACACAAGAGTGCACGATGTGTATGTGAGATGTTACGTCCTGCACACACTGCTTTCAGTGTAAACGTGGTAATTTTGATTTTCTTGTCCACTGGTGTCAGGACAGCCACCGCCTTTTGTTAATGCAGCGTTATTAAATTGTCAAACAGGGAGAGCTAAATTGGACTGGTTACACAAACTGTTTTCACATATGGATACAGAGTATGTGGGGTGACAATGGTGTGGTGGGTAGAGTCGTCGTCTCCCAACCGGAAAATTAAAGGTTCAAATCTCAGTGCCTGCAGTCCATGTGGTGAAGTGTCCTTGGGCAATATACTGAATCCCCCAGTTGCCCGTGATGGCAGCGTGTATGCACACAGCAGCCAGGGGGCCTTCGGCTCCAAACAAAATTTCACTGTATGTATCACAATGACAATAAAGCTTCTTCTTCTAGTTACTATCTGTCCTGTAATGAATCTGTAGTTCTGAGTTGTTCTTTTATTCATATCAATAGTTTTAGCTAATAAACTTAATATTCTGGAACCAGGATGTGATCTAGTATTTGGATCAAGGTAATCAATAGTACATTAATTTCAGTTTCAATATGTCAGATATTTAATGAACATTTCCTGCTCATCAAGTGATCTTGTTTTTTATTTATTATATTATGCTTCATAATATTGCTTCAATCATAATTTGTGAAGCCTATATTGATTTTTTTCTTCTCTTTGCCAGCACACAAAAATTAAATATATCTGAAGGCATTGCACAAGAACAATGTAATAATTTGACTGAAGACCTTCAGAAATAAAAAGGACACAACAGAAAATAAATACTTACACTACACTGTCTAATTTTATATAACTGATTTTATAAAATAACACCCACACTGGTATTTCCAGGTCTGTTTAGCAGAGACTGCTGTTCACAGTGAAACACCTGTAAATCTCTTCTTTGCCTTCTTTTAAGGTGGTAGGCAACAGCCAGCATGATAAGAACAAACACCATCCATTATCTATACCGCCTATCCTGAAGAGGGTCAGGAGGGGGCTGGAGCCAATCCTGGCTGACATTGGGAGAGAGGCAGGGTACACCTTGGACAGGTCGCCAGTCTATCACAGGGCTGACACTTAGAAACAGACAACCACACACACTCACACTCACTACAGGCAATTTAGAGTCGCCAATCAACCTAAGCTGCATGTCTTTGGACTACGGGAGGAAGCCAGAGTACCTGGAGAGAACCCACACAGGCACAGGGAGGACATGTAAAATTGGAACCTTTTTGGTGTGAGACAACAGTGCTATCCACTGCCCCACCCTGCTGCCCTAAAAACTATCACAATGCAGGTTAATGACAACAGGTGTGCTGTATGATCCATTATTTCAATGGTTAGAATTGGAAATTGGAAATAAATACTGTAGACTGTATCTGGGCAGGCAGACACTGTTGCTCTGCAGAGTGACAGTCTGTTAAACATCTGTTGAGCACCGTCCTGTGCTCTGAGGTTTAAGACAGATGCATTTACTGAACAGTTTGCTCAGTTACATATTATACTCGTTTTATTGTCAGACAATTGAGCGAGAAAGAAAAAGTGACTTAATTGCATCTCAAATACTATTTACCACCAGTCATTCCCAAGCTGGTGCACTTTGGTGATACAATGATAATTTATTAAATTAATTGTGACATCATTTGACAAAATCGACATAAATCCAGGTCAGTGACAGCAACTCAGCTGTGTATTCAGCTATACCGACAATTAAAATGAGCAATCTCAGAGAGCGTTTGAGGTGACAGAAAGCTTGTCTTATCTTTACTGCCATACAGCAATGTTGTTGTTTTTGCAAAGCCTTCATTTGAAGATTTATACACTCCAGAAAATATTTTGGAAAAACTCTGCTTTACTGTGAGAAAAACACTGTTTTAGCCTGCATGAAGCACTGACACTGTGAGAAAGATTTACCCAGCTTGGTGTAGATGTATTCTTAATCCATAGAATCCTGGAATAAATTACATTGTTTTATTTTTTATTTATGCACATGTTGGGTAAAATTATTAACAAAATCATACTTTAAGGTTGATTCTAACATTTTATGAATTAAAAACTTCATTAGTAGAAGATTAACATTAGGCTTGTTGAGTAGTCAACCTGTGTGTTTACTTTGCGTATGGTAATTCTATCATAGTTAAGATTTAGTTTAGAGCACACATAAGTTTGCTTACTTATATGTTACAATTATGTTTACATAGTTGAGTATATCATTCTATGTGTTCACTGAATTCTTG
>NW_018128266.1:37034-47110 GCF_001952655.1 Monopterus albus | reverse complement strand
CTGCCTTTCCCATTGGAGCAGAAAGGATGCAGGAGGAGGACGGATGGATACATGGACCAATAGAACAGCACGAGAGGACCGGACCAGTTTACAAGGGCACATTTGAAATTGTATAAAAACAACTGAATGGAGGAGGACAGCGTTCCTTCTCCTCCTGTAGTCAGGTTGAACGGTTTTGCTGTTGAGGTCAGGGCTTCAGATAGAGATGGAACCCAGAGCTCTGTAAATTGCTTTATTCGATGGTCTGTTTAGTTATGATAATAAATGTTTGAAAATTGATATTTGATTTCGATTATTCTTCATGAAAGAACACGCTGCACACACAATCCGTCAAATACAAGGCATTCAACAGGTTTACAAAAATTAAAAACAGCATTTAAAACAACATCAAGAATGAGAAAAGAACAGGAGCAGACAGTGAGTGCAGTCAATTTGACCAAATTGAGTAGATCAAGTTTCTTTTGCGAGCTATTCCAAGCTGGACTTTAAAACATAAAGACCTTCTTTCCCATGCCTGTTTGGACGATAGGGGCAGACACTAGATAAGAATCATGAGATCTAAGATTATAGCTAGAACATGGGCTCCAAGAAATACATTAGGTAATTAGCTAATTAGGGAATTTACCTAGTATGACTTTATAAATTTAAATATACCAATGACCCAAATGTCACATGGAGAGAGATGACCAGTCAACTTTGGTAGGTTAGAAGTTTTAGGGCTGTGACAAACCTTAATACACTATGATATACAGAATCCAGTTTAAGAAGACCACCACCATTTGTGGTAAATATTTGCAGCAAATTTTGTTGCCTTTGTGTGTGTTACTTTCTGAGATTGAGATACTTTTAGGGCAAAAAACAGCAACAATTCCAACTCTAAATGACAATAATCATGATAGTACTAAGCATAAACTTTATTTCCAAGTATTGTCAACAATATAAGGGATCTGACTCCAGCCCAATGGGCCCCAATGTGCACAGCAATAGAAAAACAGAATAAAACCAGAATCACAAGTAAAAAACAGACAACAAAAATATACAACATATACAGTATGTAAGTTTAAAAATTAGCTACCAGATACTACATCAGTAGGTTGTTTACTGTGTCCTGCCAAACATGGACTAACTGTTGATAAGTGTAATAGCCTGGAGGAAGAAAATGTCTCTCTGTCTGGTTGTTTTGGCGTACAGTGACCTGTAGCGTGATCTAGAGGGGAGGAGTTTGTGAGCAGGATATAAGGGATCTGCAGAAATCTTCTCTACCCTCCTTTTGACCTGAACAGTGTACGGGTCTTCCGCGGAGGGCAGGCTGGCACTGATTGTCCACTGGAGTCTGTTCCTGTCCTGTTTGGTTGCTGAGCCAAACCAAATAGAGATGGAAGTGCAGAGCACAGACTCCACGATTCCGCTACACAAATGAAGAACTAATTATATTACAGACTTCTGCTCCGGTTTATTCACTGGGGACAAACGCACTTCTTAATGTTGTGGTTATAAGGACATGCAAACCACATATTTGAAGAAGAATACTGGCTGAGCAGAATAGTATTTTATAACCTGATTATTATACCCTTACCATTGTTTGAATGAGTGAGAAATAACATAAACAATGCAAAAACAAAAGAAAAAAACAAAATGCAATTATCAAGGTATGATCTGTGTAAAGTGCTATATAAAATGAATTGAATTAATGGCATAATGCTTTGATTCAGCTTGGAAATGAAGACAGTGGTAATGTGAAGATACTGAATTTGATTACAAAATATATTTACCTTCTTCAGTTCTGCAGTGAAGGGTAATGAGTCATAAACATACAGTGTGTTTGTAGAACCTCTAGTGGCAACAACAGGTTGAAGGCTTGTGATGGCTATCCAAGTCAATCGCTGATGACTGACAATATCTTATTTTTAATTTTAGATCATTGTCAAAGATTTTCTAGAGCCTTGCTCTTCATATTTTGATATGAAGTAACTAGTGGCCTATAAATCTAACCCGCTGTGAGCATTTTGATGGTTGGGGAACACAGATTGAGTGATTACTAGTAAATTCCAATCATGTAAACATTTAACAAAGTTCAGGACTAAACTTGTAAATGCAAAACATATTCTGTGGGTGTTTGGGAGGAACTTTATGCGCTTTCTATTTAGGACATTGTGAACAGCTGAGAATGTCAGCAGAGCCTAATTAACAATTCAAAACCAAAGGTATAGCTGTTTCTTTCTTTCTCTGTAGACAAATGTCAAGGCAATGCTCAATGCTTGGTGATGTTATACAAAAGGCAGACACTTTGCTGCAGGGATTATTTAATTTTATTTTGCCCTCAGTTTGACATTTGTATGTAATGAGAAAAAGAACTAAACCCAGTAATGTGAAGATGAAAAACAGTAGCTTGCTTAGTGGCTGTAGGCCAACAGTGAGCTGCAGCTGTGAGCCCTTATTTTTCACCATGTGAGAGATAGCATTTTCTTCTTTTCTTGCCCAGAGATAAATGAGAAGATCAATACCATTCCTCTGCATGTTTGTTAAATATGGATCTTGAGCTACAGCTAGGAGATGATTATCTTAGCTGAGCATTACAAAAATACACTGGAACAGAGGGCAAACAGCTGACTGTTCAAAGATCCACCAAACAACACCACTAAAGCTACAAATTACAGATGTAGCCACTCAGAATTGCACTTCAGAGCTGAATGGCTTACAGCAGGCATGCAGTTGCCATCAGCCCTCCAAAAGCCCCCCTTCTCTTGTTGCCTGACAAGGTACATCTAGATTCCACAGTAAACACACCTATTAAAGAACTATTCCTTGATTTGCACAGTTTCACCATTAGATAGCGTGTTGTTCTCAAAAACACATAAACCAGAGCGGGATTGCCTGAATTACTGTATTCACACTGCAAAGACGTGTTTTTGTTTAGGCTTGGTTTATACAATAGAATTGTCTGACCATAATCCTTATCATACAAGTACTGTGCCAAATAAACAATTATTACCTGTTACACTAGGTTTCACAATTCTAGACATGGTTAACATGCTTAAGTTAAGAAATAATAAAGTATGCTAGAATGAAGAAGGGAACTTTTTTGTGAAAATTCATTTGAAATCTGATAGATCACACAGCTGCTGTCATAATCCTGGAGTTATGTAGACTTTGTAAAACAATATTGTAATGCCACTGATCACCATAGCAAACTAGAAGGGACTCAAAGCCGATCCTTGATGTAGCCCCACCTCCAACTTGAACTCCTCTGTCTGACCTACAGACACATCTCACTACTGTCGTACTCCTCTCATACATATCCTGGACTACTCTGACGTACTTCTCTGCCACTCCTGACATCCTCATACAGTACCATAGCTCCTCTCTTGGCACTCTGTCGTACGCATTCTCTAAATCCATAAAGACACAATGCAGCTCTTTCCGACCATCTCTATCCCATAGAAAACATAGTGAATAAGTAAATCATATCTAATAATTTGCTAAATCATAGCATACACATACATGTAAACAGTGTTCATGCACAGACAGTTCTCATACAACTTAACAAATGTATAATAATTTATATACCTAAAGTATGGTAGTTAGAAATGAATAAAGTATTGAATTATTGAAATTATCAATTATCACACTCAAGGTTCTACATTTACATTGATCATAAGTCAGCACATCTAAATCAATACAATTAAACTATATCAATGCAGTTAAAACACTACTAGTAAACATGTCATACTGTGAAGCTCGTCATATTTCAAGTTAATGCACGGTTTGTTATGGAAATACAGTCACCACTGTCTCATACATTTCAGTTCATTCATAGCTAGTGGAGGCAGAAAAGGTTATTTGTAGTTATAGTTAGAACAACTATGTTTTTATGTCAGTCAAAAGCTAACAGTCAGACCTCACCCCTGCTTACGTAATTGATCTTTTTCACCCTACACACCCACCCGCTCACTACTATCTGCGGCAGGGGGTTTGCTTTAAGTGCCAGAGTACAGTGTTAGCAGTATGTCTACTAGGACATTCTTTAATGTTGCACCAATGCTCCCTCCAGACATCTCCCAGTGCTCTTCCATCACAGACTGTAAGGCTGCTGTCAAGCCCCATCTTTTCAGGCTGGTGGATCAGTTATTATATTCACTTATCAGACTGCCATTAGATATTCTCTGACACTGTTACTTTGATTGGCTTTTTTATTTTGATCCTTGATGTCTTTTTATCTATTATTCTTATTTTTCTTTTAAAAAATATGTTTTAGTGCTCTATTTTAAAGTGTCCTTGGATGTTTTGAAAGGTGCTCTATAAATAAAATGTAATATTATTGCTGTTGACATTTAACTAAACATGCACAACACCTGGAAAACAAACGCGGAGATGTTGAGTTCTGTCACAATCAGACAGCAGGCCTTTTCACAGCACACATTTTAACTTCATAGCTAGAACAGCATAAGTGTTACTAATAACATGACAAATGTTTCTGCTCTTTTTAATTATGACACTGTGACATTCATGACAGTGTGAACAATACCAGCACCCTTGAAGTGAAGTACAGTAGCTAAATGGAACTCAGCCATCAGCTATTCAGCTTTCAGCTGCAATAGCTCAAAATACAGTGTGAATTCCCATTTAAAACTGTTCTTTTAATAATACTGTCAATGTTCTTCAATATAGGAGCATGAGACTCTCTCAGACTCTGTGGGCTGATGTTATTATACCAGAATACCCATGAGCTTTGAGTACTGTTGCCATAGAGAAGAAGCCAGTTAGAGACATATATTCAGAAATTCAGAATGCTCTGTGGTTGCAGTTGAAAACAAAACATGTTCTAAAAATTGCTGTATTCATCCGAAGTTGACTCAGAATCCAATTTTCCCACTTGCTTGGTTAGTAATTGAGCCTCGACTCTTTCCTACACCTGTTCACTAACCTGCGCAATATCTTGCCTAGTATTTTTTCTGACACTGTTAAGTATTTTGTTCTGTGTCTACCTCCTCTCTCCTACTGTCTGTATCTCTCTCTCTTTTTTTAATCTCTTTCTACTCCCTTGACACTTCATATCTCTTTTCCGACATAGCTCTCTGCTCCTTTCCTCCGTCTGAGTTTTAGTGTCTGTTTCACTTCTCCCTCTCTTCTTTTTTACTCTCCCTCTCTCCCTTCCCCCGTTCATGGCTGAGATTTGTTGCTTAAAGGATTTTTAACCTTTCTCTGATCTGCTTTTCCCTTTGATTCCTCTTCCTCCTTTTAAGGCTTTGATTTGCTGCCTGTGAGCTGGCGAGCAAGGGTAAAATGAGAAGGCAGCTGAGAGGAATTCCACCAGGGGGCACAACACAGATGTGTGTGTGTGTGTGTGTGGGTGTGTGTCATGCTGCCTGTATTGTTCAGAGTGAATATGGTACAGAAACAGTAAACAGAATGTTACTTTAAAAGTGTGTCTCAAACTTGTGTGTGTGTGTGTGTGTGTGTGTGTGTATATACACAAAAGAGGGTCCTAGATAGAAATGCTGAGAGAAAGGAAAGTAAGGAAAAGAAGGAACAATATAATCTAGGAGTTCTAGCAGTGTGCATTAGGGATGTCACATGAACCAATATTTCAGTACTAAGCTGATACCAAACTTCTGAAAACCTGATGGTACTTGTCTAACATGGTACCAAATGTATCATTGTAGCTATCATAGGAACTCTGGCACCGACAAGGGCAGCATTAAAGGTAAGGCTTTAACAATGTGTAATTTAGTCGGTAAGTGCAGGTGCTGCAGGAGGTCCGCTGCAACTTGTGGAAAACAAGAACAGCTCAGAGCCATATAGGGAGCTATTTTGCAATTGAGTCAATGGCAGGGACAAAAGCTGTCAGCCAGCAAACAATGTCTCAGAACTTTTGGAACAAAAGGAGGAAGCACCTCAACCTTAATTAAGCATCTCATGTTTGAAAACCACACCTTGTGCTCAGCCAGGCCAACCATGTGCTCTGCTGCACCTGGCACTGTTGAATCCACCCTTTCAAACAATTATATAATGGTGACTTGCGTGCAGGTGTGCAAATGAATGAAGATGGTTGTGTGGTAGTGGTTGCTCTGTGTGTTTCTCGTCATAGCAGTAATTCAATTAAATCCAGTGCAACACCAGCGTATTGTTGAGTGGGGGGTTTGTTCTTCCAGGATTTACTTCGTTCCTCCCTTGCAAACTTCTGCCCAGCAAGTTCCATGGGAGGAGTTTGACAAACTGATTGACTAACTGGTTAACAGTCGCTGAGTGTCTCACTTAACAAACTAAACAAAATAAAAGATGATTTGATGGGCAGGAGACTGTGTGACTGCTGTTAGAAAAGTGTGTTGATTTCTTCAACCATATTAAAGTTTGGTTGCTGTAAACTTGGATTTTCTTCTACACTTCTGTTCAAAGTACAGTAACTACTTAGATTGAGAATATGTGCTCAGCCAATCCCAGTAATGCCAATTAAAAAATTTGTTCTGACATTTTTGAAGATATGAATGTGTATTATCTGACCGAGCTAGCTCTATTAGCAGGCAGCTACAGTCCATCTTGTTCAGAGCACAGTACATGCTGGTTTTCAAGCTGCACATTATAGCTGTGTTCCCATGTTCAGAACCTAACAAGTGGTACATCCTGTGCTTCAGTTAACTTCCCTTAATAACCTCATGGATTGACGTGGACCGTCCTACTTTGCTTTTCCACTGTATTTTTCACTGTCAGTCTCTGCTTAGAGGCGAGAGGGGATGCACTCCTCCCTCTCTCTCTCTCACACACACACACAGCTGAGCAGAGGACATGAAGGATCATTCCACAGTGCAACAATCAGCCAGTAACAGAGACTGTATTAGCAGTTTGTCAAACACCTGTTGAAGAAGCAGCACAAACTCGCAGAAATGTGACATCATCGCTTTGCCCGTGGTCCACTGGCTGGAGTCCTCGTTTTACCCTTAAACCAGCGAGTTAATGTTTGTTGTGTCTATTGTTTTTCTTGAATAACTTTCAAACTAACAATGATATCAGCCTCATTCCAAACGTCAGCAGTAGGCTTTCATTGTCAAACAGTCATATTAAGGGATCAAACTATCAAGGCTGTTTTGCTTTTATTGCATTATGAGGAAACTGAGCTGCCCCTTGGTGGAGGTTTGCATTCTCTGAGTGCTCGTTAGCTATTATTTCTTTATCACTAATGGTTTAGTAAGCACAGTTTTTCAAAGGTATCTTGCACACCATCCAGTTTTATTTGCTAAGTTTTCAGAAACATATAGGCCTATTACATGAGGATACATTAATGAATATTGGTGTGGCACTTTATTCTCTGATCACTAAGAAGAGCAAAATTGTTAATACAGTTCATTGTGTTTACTGTAGTAAACATAACAGTGTCTAAGGTATTCTGTTTGCGTTTTAGCCCTGTTTAATATCAAAGCTTTGAGACATTGTTGCCCAAGTGTGTAAATCCTTTTGTCCTTTTGGTTGATTTGCTTGATGAACCTTGGAGGACTCCTAAGGTTGCAACAGATTGTATTATCCTTAACACTCTATAGGGCCATAGAAACAGTTTCCTATCAGCCCCTGTTCTTTTGTCAACACCGGTGTTGTCTACTGTTTTTGTAATTTTGGCCCCAATAGCAATGTTGTCATTGTTACCCGTGGCAGTCTGAAGAGGAGATAGGCGGCAGTTGCTCAGGTGAGAGCACAGATAAAGCGCTCATCCAGGCGAGGACCCTCCCTTTCTGCTTCTGAATATTTTCTCTCTTTGTCTCTCCCTCTCTAATTCTTATTGCTCTCTCTTGTCCCAGCTCTTCTCAGTTTTCTTTGTATCCATTGTGAGTACGCATCCTCTTGTGCAGCCCTGCTGTGATTGACAATCATAAAGTTTCCACATTCATACTAAAAGCCTACACTTAGCAATGGAAGTCTTTAAAGATTAGTTATACAAAGTTCTGCTTCTGGAGTACCTTAGGAGTAGTTTTAAAATAGAGTATTTCACTAGCATTGACTGATTGTTTTTGCGTAAAGGATGTCCAAACAGATTTGCTTTGGACCACATTTAAATCTTTTTTGCCATCTGTGACCCAAGATAATAATTGATGTTTGATGGTGAAGTTATTTTAACAACAGCAGGGGAGTCAACATTTATAAGCACTTTTCTTGGCTGGCATTCAATGGGAAATATTAAAGACAAATTAATGGCAAATTTTATTTGAGATTCTTTGAAAACCTTTGAAGATCTGTATGGCTCGAATCAGAAACTTGGTTCAAACGTTTTACCAGCTGCTACACTAAAAACTCTTTCAAATCATTTCTGCCTTGTATGTGCAGGAATTTATCAAAAATGTTCAGACATTTAGCAGAGTTAATCCTCAATAACGGGCAGCATGGTGGTGCGGTGGTTAGCGCTGTTGCCTCACTTCGCGAAGGTTCCGCGATCAAGCCCCGGCCGACGCAGGGCCTTTCTGTGCGGAATTTGCATGTTCTCCCTGTGCTTGTGTGGGTTCTCTCCGGGTGCTCTGGCTTCCTCCCACAGTCCAAAGACATGCAGCGTAGGTTGATTGGTGTCTCTAAATTGCCCGTAGGAGTGATTGTGTGCGTGTGTGAGTGGTTGTTTGTCTGTGTGTTACCCCTGCGATGGACTGGTGACCTGTCCAGGGTGTACCCTACCTCTCACCCACAGCTGGCTGGGATTGGCTCCAGCCCCCCGTGACCCTGTTTGGGAATAAGCAGTATAGTGGATGGATGGATCCTCAATAACTGTTAAGGCCTAGGGCCAAAAGCACAAGTGAGGACACCAAAAGCAGGATTCAGGTAACAGGCAAAACTGGTGTCATTTATTAAGGACAGATGGTAGGAAAAGGGAACAAAGGACTGGGTAGATAGGGAGATGTCTCTGAGATGTCTATCATCCATTAAGACAGGAGTCAAGAGCGGGGAAGCAGACACAGGGCTGGGGAAGTGCACCTTCTCTAGAACACCACAGCTAAACCTAACAAAAACAAAACCGTCTGACCCGTCATACCAAAGGAAAAAAAAGAGTATGCAAACAAAAGAAAAACAGGTCACTTGCCACTTACACTGTTGCAGTTGTTTCTGGTGCCAGGAGGAAGAACCACTTTTAAAAAATCTGCTACACTGAGGTCAAACAGCAGAGCACACGCATTAAGAAAAACCAACACACCAGGCGGGGGGGAAGGAGTTAGCATACCTAACAACATCACTGTTCACATTACAAAGCTGCTGGCATTGCTGTTGTCTCCAAGGCCTATTGAGAAATAAAAGGAAACAGTAATTTTACATCTGTGTATTAGTTTGAATATATTGTTCGCCTCTTTTACATATTTGCCCTTCTCTCTCCAGGTGCCTGTTTCGTTCTTTTTTTCTTGTCTCACCCACTCTGTCATCTTCATCAGTATGCAATCCCTTACTCTTACATTTGCTGCATTTGGCTGACTGAGTGTGATTGCATGAGCCACATCCCTATACACACTCTGGTGCTCCAACAGGCAGTTACTCAAAGAAAGGACAGTGTAGGGGCCACCGGGACTTTGCTCTTCCTCAGTGTAATTAATTCTACATCTCAACAATGCTAATGATCCTCTTCTTGCATACAGACTCTCATATGCATGCTCAAATAAATCCATATGGACAGAAATCACATTCTCTAAAATCACCTATACAGGTTTATAATAGATTATTGCTATATTCTATGTGTCATATCAGTGATTAAGATGTATGAATCTCCATTGGTGGAACCTCCATCTGCTTTTTATCTACCTTTTTATCCCTGATTTGCTAAGAAGCTTTGGTGTTCTGAGCAGGCTGTTCATTAATATTCACAAACACCATCTCCTGTAATCATATCTACAGTGAATTTACTAAAAGCACTCTGCAGGTGCTAATGTTACAGGTATCAGAATATAACACCTGTAGGAAGATGTATATATCCTGGAATACAGGAAAGGAATAATTAGGCAGGGAGACGTGGCTTCACATCGCTGAGTTCTCCGCCATTATTTTTATTTAAACACAAATTATTTCAACAGTCTGTCCACTGGGTACTGTATCTGTCGCTCATTTGTTAATTTTCCAGT
>NW_018128266.1:15574-36791 GCF_001952655.1 Monopterus albus | reverse complement strand
AGTATAACCCAGCTAATATTAGCATGCTTGCTAGCGAAATGAGCCAGTATGTAGCAGTCACCATAAGTACTCAAAAAAACTACTCCTGCAACCCGTAAAATAAACATCCAATGCTCGGTTTCCTTGGCCTGATAACCGTTCATTTACTGTAGTTTACCCATATTACTAACCTGGAATACAGGAAAGGAATAATTAGGCATGGAGACGTGGCTTCACATCGCTGAGTTCTCCGCCATTATGAGAAAAACCCAGCGAGGTGCGCTAGATGGCTGCAGTCCATCGGGTAAACCAGTCTCACACTGCCACCTACTGGTGAAAAAAAAGTATTGTCCTATCCATAACACTGGGTTATGTCATGTTTTGAGAAAACAAGATGTTTACATGAAAAATGCACATTTACCCTTAATGCCATTATATACATTCAAACTAATGTGATCACACATTGGTTGGACATCACATCTACACCATGTAATCTACAAACCCACCACTGCATGTTTCAGAGCTTTGAACAGAGCATTGGTTGGACATCACACTAACTCATGTACATTTTAAACATCCAGGCCCTGTGTAATTCTTTAAACAAATTTTAGAACAGCCGTTAGGAAATACAATTTTCCTTTATATTATATATTTAACTGTTTTTTTCTTTGCTCTTATTTATTTTCTCCATGCTCAGTTTGGTCCATGACACAAAGGTTGAGGCAACTTTTCTCCATTTTAACTGGTTGCAAGTGGGATTTCTATATTGCCAACACCTGTTGACTGCTACAGGCGAAATTCATTACAAATTAAAGGAGCCTCACATGATTGAAATACAACTATTTCTGATGATTTTGAAAAGGTGCCAATAATTCCGTCCAGTCCATTTTTAGAGATGTGGCTTATTTTCTCTCCTTTTTTTGTGCGGTTCCAATGCTAAATAAATAAATGCACATGACAATATCAAAGAATTTGTGATCTCTCAAGAAAGATACCAAGGTATTTGTATGCAGGAAATTTGTAAATGGCAGAACCACTGAATGTGATCATGTTCAGATTAATCGTTTTTAATGGTTTTCTTGAGAACATCATACATTTAGTTTTATAACAGTTTAATGTCAGTTTAAGATTTAAAGATTACAATGAATAATATTAAAATCAGATTGAACTGAAAGGCTTAACCAGTATAGGTGATAAATAAGATAGGCCCCAGAATGCATCCTTGCAGGGCTCCTCTGCTTGTTGTTTTCAGTTATGTGACTGACACAAAAACCCTTCCCGCATAGCAGCTGACACTGAACCCTTGGTAGAACTGTAGCACAGGCCTGTTCATTTTCTGTTGATTCTATTCAGTGGCTCCTTGGTAGCAATGAAGGGATCAGTCGTACTTGAGAGCCTGTTTTTAATATTTGGACCCAAATGTCACTGCCTGTGTTCCAAATCTCTTCCACCAAGACAGAGAGAGAGAGAGAGAGAGAGAGAGAGAGAGAAAGAGCAGCGGTGGTTGAGTGAATTAGTGTGAAAATGAAGAGAGGGAGCAGCGCTAACAAAACAATGCAATAAATCAGATAAATAAAACTTTATTTTCCGATTGTTTCATGGCATTTACTTTCTAAAGCACAAAGGGAAAAAAAACAACAAATCATGACCGCACCTCTGTGGGAAGGATTTTATGTGAATGCAAGCAGTGCACAGGCTTCATCCCTGCTTGCTCGGCTGTGAATGATCTCTGCCCTGCACCTTGTGTTTGTAGCTTAGCCTTGCAAAAGCAAAGTTCCTGTCTGAGCTCCACTTTGGTGATGTTTACATACATCTTGTAGAGAATATCTCCCCTTATACTGTCACCAGGATGAAAGTTTACAAAAGTACAGACAGCTTTGTATTTTAGATGTGCATGGGTCAATAATGCTGCCATGCAAGCCTTAGCAGCTATTGCCAGCACACCTTCAAAGTAGATGTGGTAGTAAATAAAACTTGGAGAGATTAAAAAAAACAAACCCTGTGGTACAGAAAAAGAGAATTGTTAGCTGATGCTAAGTGTGCTAAAGTAGCTAATGAAACATTAAACCATGGAACTATAAACAGCTGCTATGTGTGATGATGAGCAAATTAACAAAGAAGCAGGATCATCAGACAGATGAGTGCACAGGGAGGATCTGTATTGGCAGTTTGTTATAAGTCTGAGTATTGTAGAGCTGTTCGCCCCACCATTGTCTCATCTTCTAGTTAAGTGGTTACTCAGTGCATAAATGATTAAAGCAGTCAGAATGTTAAAGTTAACGTTAAATGTCTGCAAAGAAAATGCAAACATTTCAAATGTAAATGGATCAAATAAACATGAAGATTTGTCCTCTCCTTTTTATGAAGCAACAAGAAAGGCTGCTAATTTCTGTCTTGACATATTGTAAGCATATTTCTTATAGAACACTCATCAGTTCTTTTTCTTATAATGATCAGCAGTCCAACAGTAGAAGTGTCAAATACTGACTGTACAGTGTAAACATACTGAAAAAGAAAAAGAGAGGATGGAGGCGGGAGCCAGTACAGATCCTACCATCCGTTGAATGTTACTGTGTGACTGAAGTAAATTAGAGCTCTGTGTATCACACATGATCAGGTTGGACTACCCTTCAAATGAAATAAAATGAACAATATGTAGAAATATGTTGCATAATAGACCAGACAAGTAGCTGCCTATGTTAACGTTGGCCTGTGCATTCTGTCAGACAGTCCCAGTGATGTTTGTTTCTTACAAGTTCATTATAAGGTGGTGGAAAATTGAACATTACTCTCAGCAAATTCATTATTGCTGTGATGTACTTTTATAATGAATAAATACATTTCATTTACATACATTTTAAATTCAGTGTCTGTTGTGTTTGTTATCAGTAGTTTACAAATGCAGATGTCGTGGCAATCCGTGGTGTATGTGTGTAAGTTTGAATCCCATTGAGAAACCAAATTTCTCCTCCGGGTCCTAAGATGAAAAAGTTTGGGAACCCTTGTTCTATGCGAGTACTGACTAGGCATTAATATTTTGGTCATGTTAACACAATTTTTTATGATATAAATCTAATCAAAACAGTTTTTCCAATATCAAACTGGCAGTTTGGCAACAGAAACCCAGTAAAAGTAAGTGGCAGACAGCTCAAGAAATCTTTATTATGCCCTACAGGTGGGCAAAGAATGCAATGTGGCATCACATGAAAACTATGAATTGATATTCAAGTCAGACTGACATTGGGTTGTTGATTGATTCAGGGCCTGATCTTGATATTTTAGTGCAAAGTATTTGAATTCTGCATAGGGACTCCCCTCTACTCATCTCAACTCATTGAATCCCAGATACTGCAACTGAATTTCACTAGTGGCTGATCTGGTGGTAGGTGATACGTACCAACCAACCTCTCACACGCAGCACCTACCCCCACCTTTCCTCGCCTGACCATCGGTTGGCACAGCCACCAAACAGGAAAAGTTAAACCTGCCTAGGGGGCACTAAAACACTGATGTTCCACTATTAGTGTAGCTTGTGTTGTTTGCAAGATCCAGCTGCCGCAATAACATTATTTTATTTTATTTCATAAAAGGTCTGCTGTCCATTGTTTGTTTTGCAATTGTACAAACAGTTCAGTCATTCAATGCCAATGAAAATTCATGCCAGATTTTTGCACATGCTTAGGTCATGGCTGGCAAGAGTTTCCTTTAAGTTAAAAGGAAACTCATACAAAAAAATGCAGATTCATTATTTAGTAAAGGGCACTTTTTCTTCATTTTTAAATATAGTGATAAAAATCCTAACACATACTTTTAATCATGGCAATGAGTGCTATGAGTTTTTGATATGGCTACATCCTTAGTGGCAAATGATCAAGAAACTGTTCAGATGGTTCCAAGTCTTGCCCTGCCCATTAGGATTGGTACAAAAAAGAAAGACACTGTCTCACATTAAACCACATTTTGGTCACAACAGCTTGCTACACTCTGCTTCTTTACTGTGTTGTGCACCTGCCCATAGCAATTGTAAGTACTAAAAGTCTATTCTTTTAACAATACACAATATTGTTGTTGTCAGTATATTGATGGCTCTGCCCGTAGTACTGAATTAAAATGAAATAGTACACGCACAGCTTTCTGCATTCACAGTAAATCTTGGCAACAAGCACATTCATGCACTGTAGAATCATCCAGAATGAAGTTTTTCAAGGAAAATTGGTCTCAGGAAAAACACATACTGTACCTACCCAACTCTAACAGCCAAACAGCTGAGAATGTTTTATTTACTCAGGAACTTCATTATTAGGTCCAAGGGCTGAGGTTCAATCAGGTCTTTACCTTCTTTCCAGTACTCATTTCCCAGAGTGTCCTCTATCTTAACCCCTTTTCCATGTGATTCCTTTCTTCTCTCCTTTTCTTCCCTCAGTTACTCATTACAGTTTTGTAGGAACTAAATATAATATATAATATACTGCTCAAAAAAATAAAGGGAACACAAATAGTTGAATGTCTTATTTTTGTGTTCCCTTTATTTTTTTGAGCAGTGTATATATTATATATAAATTCATGTGGCCAAAAACTGCAACTTATATCCTCTGCACAAGACTAAGGCGCTGAAATAAAATGATATCCCTGAAACATTTATTTAACATAGGAATTTAATGAGCTTTCTGCTGGTTGGTGAGACGTAGTCATAGTCTTCTCAGTGGGAGTGTGTGTGTGTGTGTGTGTGTGTGTGTGTGTGTGAGTGAGAGAGAGAGAGAAAGAGAGAGGAGATGGGGAAATGAGTCTTCTAGCTGCATAGATGAACAATCATGCAAAATTCAAGGCCAGGGGAAAATCTGACATTGCTGTTGAGGGACAGAAGGTGAGAAAGGATGAGAGAGCCATGGACATGGAGTGGGATAGGATTGTGATGAAGAGGAATGGATGGAGAATAACGTGGGTGGAAAAAGCAGGGGATGCAGTGTGGGTGATGGAGGAAAACCTGGAGGGGCAAAATAGATAAAATGCAAATGTAGAGTACAGAGCAAAGAAGCTCGCTTGCTGGAGAGAGGGAAACGGGAAATGTCTGCAAGGACACACTGGAACATTACAGTAGGATGCAACAGTGTTTACATGGACATGCATTCTAAATTTTAACAATCATAAACTGAATTGGATTTTTAAAATGCTCCTTTGAATGATCTCATCCTAGAGCTGTAATACTACAAAATGACATGTCAAACCCCAGATATTTCTTTTGTTATTGTTTTCTATACTTTTTGAGTAGTATTTCAAATGCAATACCAATGGACAGTGGTTTATGTCTGCCACTGTATAAAGTACATTGTCTATTAACATTTCAAAATTAAAATTCAAATTTACACACTGACGTGACCAGTATTATTAATAATACTGGTCAAAAATGCACAAACTAATCATTTACTGGTCATTTTGTAAGTTCAATATACTGTATATCAGGCCACACTGGGACATACTATCTCCAGGAAATAGCCTCAGTGTCACAAGTACTGGTGCAAGCAATAGAACACAAATGCAGACACACACAGACAGACAGGGCGGTACAAGGAGGAGACTGTAATGAAACTATGATAAAAACTGACAAAAACAGAATAGAAGCGCTCCTCCAGACGTGTCCATCACTGAGCCAATAGGGAACCACTGTTGTCTGTTAAGATTAGATAGAAATGCTGGGGAAGCTCCTTTGAAATCAAAGTTTTGCAAACTAGCAATTGCTTCACTCTGAAAAAAGTTGAATTACAGAAAAGCTACTCTAGGAGGAAATCTAGTTTGGCTAACTAAAGCTAGAAAAGTAGTTCAAACTACTTTGTAAAAAAAATAGCTCAAATTGCCAATGTGCATGTGACACAAAAGTGTACCAATATATAATACAAAAAGGTAACATGCCAGAAAACAGTAGCTCCTTTTACACAGAGATTGTGGCAAACTGCTGGTATTTTGATCCTCCTCTAAGGCGGCTTTTTTGATTTAAACCCCTCTACAGTGAACTTCAAAAAGCCAACAAACTGCCACCCCCCTCTCCTCATTCACTTTCTCTCTCGCTCACATGGACCAACAACCCCCCATTCTGCCTTGGCCCATTTACACAGGAGGTGGGGTGAACTCATCTCGGCAAAAATACTACCTCTGTCACGATTCGGTTCCGTTGCTTCTGTCCGGCTTTTAATTTGACATTATTTCTTGTTTTTGTTTCACCTTAGTGTCGGTCTTTTTACGTTCTTCATCACTCACATTAGTTTCACCTGCTTCGTTATTATGTGCACCTGTTTACACCTCTATTGACGCTGCCAGATTGTTCTAGACCCCAGCTCTGACTTTCCAGCACTATATTCGGTTTTTGGTATTTGTGTTTCTGACTCGGACTGTTTTATTGGATTACTCTGTTCTGCCTTGCCCTCTTATCTCGGACTGCTTATGTGTATCGGCTTATCGGACTTTCCTTTCGGACTACGCACTTTGGATTCCCCTGGATGTACGTGTTTGCTGGCTCTGACCTGGGACAGACCGTGAGTTTTGTGTTTCCACCGTGTCTTGTATGGTTTTTTGTTTAGTTTTAGTTCTCTTAATAAAGAGACGGTTTTGTTTTACACTTCCTCGTCTGGCCATTTAATTGAGTTCACATCACTTTTCGGCCGCATAACGCGCGCCGTTTTCTGACAACCTCTCGTTGTGGCATTTTGGAGGGGTCAACAGTGATCACCCCGTGCAGGTGCTGTGCTTTTACACAGAACAGTGAGGCAGAAGACTGGAAGGAAACTCCCGCATGGAATGAGCAGTGTAAAAGGAGCTAATGCTCTTCAGTTGAGTTTATTACCTGAGACTTAAACTGAATAAAACAAGCCCATCTGGGCTTTTCACAAGGACACAATTTTAAGGAATGTTCTAATTTTCTTGTAAACCAATCTTGATTTTGTACTATCTGACTACACCTAAAATAGTAAAGACCTTTTGACTGACTGGAGCACTGGTCTTAAAAAAATTAGCCTGTTTTATTTGTCAGTCTTGTAACATCTGACTTGTACAGTTTTAGCAACTAAAAGTCTTCAACTTGCACTGTTTGCAGTGGCAGCAGCATGAATAGCTTGAATGCTGGTCTAAATAGTGAGCATATCAAAGCAGAATGCTTTGTTTATATGAGACATGAGCAGTTTGTCAGTTCTTATTCAACAGGCTGCAATGATAAAATAAAAGTAAAACATAATTAATTTCCTTTTATGGCCCCATGTTGGTAGTTTCAGTAGTTAATCACATAAAATGACCAAAAACTAATTAAACGTCTTGAATCACTATGCAAATAGGAATGGAGTTGAACTATCTACAAACTACAACTAGTGCAAACTTGCTGTGGGCAGTGAGTATAGCACTCATTCCCCAACTGGAAGGTTGAAGGTTTGAATCTCGGTGCCTGCAGTCCACATGACATTGAATCCCCAAGTGGCACGCAGCGGCCCGGGGCTCTCGGCTCAAAACAAAATTTCGTTGTACATGTTAAAATAAAATAAAGCTTCTTCTTACTGTAATTAACTACTAGTTTGATTGTATGTACTACACTACTCCTGGGCTAGTCTTCGTGTCCAGAGACCCAGGACACGCTGGAGGGACTACGTCTCTCGGCTGGCCTGGGAACGCCTCAGCATTCCCCCGGAGGAGCTGGAGGAAGTGTCTGGAGAGAGGGAAGTCTGGGCATCTTTGCTTAGACTGTTGCCCCTGCGACCCGGTCCCGGATAAGCGGAGGAAAATGGATGGATGGACTTCACTACTCAGCATTAATTAGATCAAGCTTTACTTTGGACACAGCAAATGGGGGTTCATAAAAAAGGCCAGATACAATGGAATACAAGAAAATGCATTCAATTAATGGCTACATACTGCACACACAAACATTTGCAGCAATAAAACCTGTGCACAGAATGGATTGCCAGTGATTCCTCCTTCTAGATGTACACCAGAAAGAGTTAAAACAAAAGCTAAGTGCAGCGTGTTCTTTCATGAAGAATAATCAGAATCGAATATCAATTTTCAAACATTTATTATCATAACTACACAGACCATCGAATAAAGCAACTTACAGAGCTCTGGGTTCCATCTCTATCTGAAGCCCTGACCTCAACAGCAAAACCGTTCAACCTGTCTTCAGGATGAGAAGTTTGACTGAGTTTCTCTGTCGACAGACGGTCAGTGATGAGACGTGCTGTGCCAACACTTCGAAGGGTGTATCGAGAAATCCAGAAAATTTTTAGTGAAGCGCGTATCGACTAGTGATGTGTCATGCGCAAAAGATGCGGCTCTGAGAGCCGATGCTTTATAGTGAATCAGAAGAGCCGACTCGCATCCAGTGAGAGCCGGCTCTTTTTTCCTTTGGCTGCTTATCTCAGTGCTCAGCCTGAGCTCTGCTCAAGTCAGAACTTTGTTTTGATTGGTAAGCAATGGCATCGCGGCCAATCAGATGTGAGGATATAGGATCATACCATTATGTGAAAACAGAGAAGAAGTGTTTTAGTGAACCAGTCCCTTTGATGTTAAACAGTGCTCCAGTTGGCTAACACAATAAGTACTAGCCAAGAATTCAGTGAACACATAGAATGATATACTCAACTATGTAAACATAATTGTAACATATAAGTAAGCAAACTTATGTGTGCTCTAAACTAAATCTTAACTATGATAGAATTACCATACACAAAGTAAACACACAGGTTGACTACTCAACAAGCATAATGTTAATCTTAAGTTCTTAATTCATAAAATGTTAGAATCAACCTTAAAGTATGACTTTGTTAATTTTACCCAACATAAGCTATACATACATCTACAGTATATGTCAGATATCTGCTAACAGCAGGTGAGCACACCAACATTTACAAAGGTTTGGCTTATGCTGCAGCTTCTTGGAGCTTAAACAGCAGCCTCATGCTGCCATTATAGGCCACAGGGATTCTCTGTATGCTGCCTCTTCTGTACCAGCACCACAACTGGGCAGTAGACGGCTCTGAACAGAGACAGGTCTTCAGGCACTGAGCACCTTTTAAATTGGTGCGTGGTGTAAGAGCCATCATCAACACCTAATAGCTGATTTATTATGTAGTGGTCAAAAGGGATATGTTTTGCTTTTGACACATATGTGTTTCTCCCATAATTGATTTTTTTTTTTTTTTTTTTTTTTTTTTTTTTTTTTATATCCCATTCATGGAGGTAGACAAGGAATGGCCCACAGATGCTGTGGTCTACCTGTCCCCTGAGGCACTGCGAGAGTGATACTGCAAACCATGACTGATATTTCATCAGTGCTGGTAGCTCCAATCATGCTAATATTAACTGTTTTAAATTCCACCATATCAATTCTGCTACTATACCATAAAACAGACTGAACTTTCTTTACATTTAATTGAGCACTCATTTGCTTTTGTTTACACTCATTAATGACCAATGTCCCACCAATATCTTCCTGCATTCCTAGGAACTGAACCTTTGACTGTTACATGTGAAGAGCATCAAGCTTAAAATCCAATTACTACTGTGCAACAGCTACCTTTATAGTACCTTTATTCTGAATTAAAATGGACAGAAAATGCTTTGAAACAGCAAGTCAACTTCAAGTTCTTTAAACAACACAAGAGTAAAGAATAAATAAAAAAAATACAATTTTATTTAAAAAAAAAAACTATGATATGTCTTATCAGCACCATGGACAGCATCATGGGCGCACTGTGTGTGTATATACAGTCTGATTCAGTGTAATACAACAGCCCTGATGCAACATCTTTGCAAAGCACATGGTCTTTAGTTGAGCAGTGGTGAAGGTTCTGGGTTGGGACCTCGTCTGGGGCCTTTCTGTGTGGAGTTATGTTCCTCCCGTGTCTGTGTGGGTATCCTTCAGGTACTCTGACTTCATCATACAGTCCAAAGACATGCAGGTTGGCTAGTAACTCTAAACTGACTATAGGTGTGAATGTAAATGGTTGTCTATGTCTAAGCCCTGTGATAGACTAATGACCTGCTCAGGGTGCATCCCACCTCTTGCCCATTTGGGGTTGGCTCCCTACTGAGAGGTGTTTCTAATTTTGTGTCGTCCTCATTTACATACAGGAAGGGAGCAGAATATTACCAAAGCATCCGTATGTACCTTTACACCAGAGAATCTTCCTGAACGTTTGTTATTGGGAAATTTCCAGTAGCATTTTGCAAAAAAACATTTTTAGACAGTCTGTTGCCTTCTTCTGCTTTGTTGGACATCTGTCCAGGAATGACAGTTGGTAAATGACAACCAATGACAGCAATGTAGTCTGCAAAATCTGCTTAATGTTAAAGTATGGTTCTCAAGTGTTGCTGCTCAGTAAAATCAGCCCAGTCCAAAATGTTCCAGTGAAGGGACTCGGTAGTAATTTTTAAGGAACTCTATAATAACTTATTTTTGCACTGTACAAAATTATGTAGATTCTTTTTAGCATATTATATTAATACTGTTATGGCGGATCATCAGGATGACCAGAAGAGGACCCATGAAAGGCAGGACTCGAACACAAGATCAGGATGAGTAAAATATATTTTAATATGTGGGAATAAATAAGGCTACTGGATGAAATGCTGGCATTCAGCAGGTGACTGGTAACCACCCACTGTAACCAACTGGATGGCTGGAGGGGAGCAGAGACCCACACTAGATGGGGAGCAGAGGAGGAGAATGAGAGAGGGTTATGGCAGTTCAGGTGAATAGAAAGTCAGTGTGTCAGGTGTGTAAGTGTAGCGGGGAACATGGACACTGATGAAAAGTTCATAAACCACCACGAAGCGACGTAGAGACCAGGTGGCTAGTAGTGTAGTAGAGAACCTCTCTATGATGAAGGAGTGGATGGCAGCAGTTGGAGGCCAGGGCAGCCGGCAAGCAGGCATCCCCACTGATGCAGAGAACAGAGGATCACTGGGAGCTCCGGCTTCAGCTCAGCACTCAATAGAATGTGAGTCGCACCAGCGGGATCACAAGAGGACAGTTACAGCTCAGAGTAGTCACCCTAGCAGGTAAAGGAAAAACCAAAAACACTCACCGCAAAGAAGATTCCGACGAAAATGGGAGCAGGTCTAGCAACTGGGTCACAGAAATCAGGAACAGTCTGTGTAGAAGGACCCAGACTCCCACACTGGTACGCTGGTAATTTTGAGTTGCAGAAAAATACAAACTAACTAATAACAAAGCTAGCGCACAATACAAACAGATAATAGGAGTGCACCGGAGAAAACCAGCTTACTGAGAATAAAAAATGCATAGGTTAAGGTCACAGAATTTTCAGGTAATCAGGAAACGGTCTGAAGTTGCCAGGAGGACATCAAAAGACTATCTGGCGACGAGGACACACTATCGCTCTCCTTAAGTACAGCCATGATGAGAGCAGGTGTGCGAGGTCTGCCTTGTTGCCGAATGTGCATTCCAGCACGTGAGGGGTCAGAGGTGTCGGTTGTCACAGTGCTGGCTGCTGTGTTGGCTGTCGAGGCACTGGGCGTAGTTCCAGCAGCAGGCGTGACAAATACAAGTGATTCTTCCAACAAAGCACACACTTTAACATTTGTAAAATTTAGATCAATGTTGTAATTAACCTCTTTTTCTCTTTTACAAGTAGAACTACCTTTAGCATATACATGTTGGGGTCAACATACAACATAGTAAAACTGAAAGAATGGCCATTTATTCTATTTATTTAAACAATAGTCTACCACTGCCATGTTAAAATAGTTGTTACAGTAATATTAGAGACGCCTAATATTGGAGGCAAAGTTACTTTTCACCTCTTAACCAATTTTTCCTCACCTTTCCTTCAAACTATAAATCAGTCTCAGTGCCAATTTACTTAGCTGGGTGTAGAGGACTACTTTCCCTTTTTTGTAGTCAGTTATTGCACTCCCATTATAGGGCAAAGAAGACCTACACAGTGATATTCACGCCAAGTACTCTGGCTGCATAATAATCTCAAATGATATCTGGGGACAAGTCTTGAATTTTTCATTAACTTCTTGGAAAACGATTATCAAACATGAGGGCAAGTTGCATGAGGAAATGCCTTTATAAGTAATTGGATTTGGGTAAAGAGAGGAGAATTTAACTTCTTTGATCAGTTTTCTACATTAATAGTCATTAAATACAAAAGTGCTGCAAAATCTGTAGCTGTCAGGAAAAGTCTACTCATTTAGCACTCAAATATTTAATCAGGTATTATTAGTAAAGACAATACTGAATGCACAGAATTTCTATAGGTGACATAAATGTATTATAATCATTTTTCAGTGCCAGAAACATCGGTTCAGACATCTGAAACACTTGCCCTCCTCAGATATTTTTACTGCACTGCTACACTCAAGGCAGAGTGATATATTCCCTTGGACCATCACTTTAAGAGCACTTGTGGGAGCATTTCAGAAAGCGGCAGCATGCTGGAGTCTTAAAATATGCAATGTACATAACAGTGACTGATAATACAATCTGAACTATCTTCAGGTTTTTAATGAAAATTCAGAAGAAGACGAGTCTGTTCCAAATTTCCCTCATTAGAATGAAGGTGTCTATCCCACCAAAATATTTATATATATTTCCAGAACTGACCATTTCTGCATTTCTTTAAAGGACAGAGCTTAATTTCTTCATTTATATGGAATAATAAGTCTCCAAGGATTAGTTCACAGGTACTTCAGCTTCAGTATGATAGTGGTGGACTTAAGCTACCAAATATAAAAATGTATTTTCCTTTCTGCCCTTTTTACCCACCTTAAGCAATGGTTTTCTAACTCATTATACACTTGGATAAAATTTAGGTCATATGATGTTTCTCCATATAACCTAAAATATATACTATATATAGGTTTGAGTAAAGTCAAACAAATTACAAACAACCCTTGTATTGCAAATAGCTTGTATATATGGAACCGGGGTCACAGACTTTGTGGTTACTGTAGAGAAATCCTAGTTTTTCTCTTTTGACAATAATACATTTAAAATTTGGCTCAATAAGGGTTTTAGAGAAATTATTCAGATGTTTGATGAAGGTATATTTTTTACTTTTTCTCAGTTATAAGATAAATATAGGTTATCCTCAAATCATTTATTTACATTTTTCTAAAATTTCAGTTATTTTGTCCAGAGGGTGTGCTACCATTTCTGCGTGAAATGTATCACTGCACTTTTCTCTCAGTTTTTTTCTGTTGTTCCAATGTAAACAAAAGAAATAAACGTGAGAATCGAAAATAGTTTATTATTGCAACTATTTTCTGGGAGAAGTGGTGCATTATCTGACAAAAATGCAGGCGTGCCAATATTTTTGGCCATGAATATATGATTTTATTAACAAGTAGCTCCATATACTATTAAAAGGTATTTCCAAGTTAAATAAAGGTTTGCTGGAGGGACTGATGATAAATACACAGACTATTAAACAAAAATGGGAAAAGGACTTAGAAATTAGCATTAGTACATAAGAATGTATTTTTGTTTGAAAATTCATAATTGTTCATATATTATGAGGCACAATAGGCTTTGTTTACTAGGCACAAGCAAATCAGATCCTTGGGACAAATTCAGAAGAAATACACTGATCCTGCACTTCTAGCAGCAAGGAAATGAAAAGTGGTTAACCTAAAGACAGTTTCACATTGGCTAAATGCAATCTCTGGCTATATCCCTTTAATTACTAAACGCTTCACTGTAAAGAGGACAACTTCTTGGAAACATGCCTTCCACATATGAAATTCTTAGACAATCCAGTCTCCAAGACTCTAGGAAAGGGGTCTGAGTATCTATGATACTGGCTAATTTGTCAGTGTCTGGTCTAATTAAAGTCTTTGTGTGTCTGTGATGCACCAAGAGCTGGGGGAGCTAGAAACAGAATTTTGTGTGACTGTCACATGCAGGGCCTTTACAAGCAGTATGTGTTGTAAAAAGATGTGAGGAAGGTCTAAATGGAAACCTCCAGTAGCTTAATGATGCTCTAGATGCAGGAATCAGCACTGTAGTCCTGAATCTACAAACAACAACCCTTTATATTTCAGTGAAACTGGACACAAACAACAAATAGCCTTTAGTTACAAGCTACCATGTATTATTTAAAGATCTATTTATTTATGAATGATAATTTTTCCCACAACATGTTTGGTGCACTGGTATTGATTCACTTGTTCTGATACAATGGCTCTCCTTACCTTTGTGCAATTCTACTATGAATAAAGCAAGAAAATGCAAGAAAAATATGGAGCTGCAGGTTGCTGAAAAGACACAGACAATATCATCTGTCTGCTGATCTGTGTTTGCATCATATTGCAGGTTTAGACTATCTAGTCACAGCTTGTGAAATATGACTTCAATTACCACCAGAAATCTATCTGACAACAGAAAATAATTAATGTTCAGACAATATTAATTAGCCATTGTTAGCCCTCTCAAATCTAAAGTCAAATAACAACCAATCTGGCAGAAATTCAACACAATTCTATTTGAGTTTGACCAGTTCAGGATTAAATTGGGATCAAATTCTGTTTGGCTTTACTTTAGAGTTCCTAAATGAGCAATCAATTAAATTACCAATTTCATCCAACATGCATTTAACCTTTTGGGGCTGAGATTTGGACTTGAGTCACCCACTTTGCCCATCTAGCCATGATCAGCTTTCTTTATGTGACATGTTACTGGGCAAGTGTTGTTTAAGAGGAAATGTAAACTCTCCACACTTGGGCTGCCTCAAAATAAGTGGATTTTAAGTACTGCCAAACTGCGGTCATTTGGTTTGTCTTAATTTGACCTTTAATACTTTACAGTACCTAAGGCCTAGAGCTGAGAGTATTCAGCATCCATTTATACAGGCTTTAGATTTAACTCATGGCAGTAAGACTTTGTTAGCTTTAGGGAGAAGCCAATCACTGTCAGTTTGGACCATGCTTTATATAGTCACAGCACTGAAAGGGACTCTAGGTTTTCAAACTATGTAAAGAAACTGCATTTAAATGGAAGATAAGCGCCAGGGAAAGAAAATTATTTTATATGTTCAGTCTCAAAGCCAGGAGACAAGAGAAGGTAAAGCTTTGAATTCAGTTCAAGTTCAATATCCTTCTTTTCTTATTTTCTGCTCCACTGGCTCCTACGTTCACACTCATAGTGATTTAGTATGCATCGCTGCCCCTGTGCCTGCTGTTTGTAACTTTTCATACACACATCTTAACATGAACAGACACACACAAATTGGCCCTCATAGAAAACATCTATGGAGATCAAGAAGAGTAAATCAACTACTATTTGTGGAAATCAGTGTGTGTGGAAAAATGACACTTTCAGACACTTTGTATCTCCCAAGAGAACCCAGTGGTCTTATTATTCCATTGTTAGGGAAATATTCAAATCTGTAGCTTTAGAAAAATATCCACACCTCTCAGTTGGAAAAGCAGACAACATTGTTGACAGACTTGATTTTCCTCTGTGGGTGTATGCGTTAAGCTACAGTAGTTTCACCTGAGTCCAATACTGTAGTTTACCTGAAGTTAGACTGGGGCTATGTGGTTTTGTATAACAGGCATAAGTAATGTATAACAGGCAGGCAAGAATACTTCATAACAAGAACAGAGCCACTTTGCAAAACATTACCTTTCATGTATGCTTGGAAGTCATTATTATGCTTTTGTCAAACAAGCCAAGCTTCCACTGCAATGCTATAGTCAGTGCCCTGGCCACTATAGTGATTAGCTAATATCTTGTTAGAAAGTACTGTACAATTGGAAAAACTTAAAACTGTCTAGCTGACATGATCACCACCATTTCCAGGTTTGGAGCCAGGCATCATCTCTCTCCGGTTTCATCTCTGGCTGCTGTGGCTGATCTGCTGCACCTGGTTTAATGATCTCACCTGTAACTGGTTTCTTAACCTGCCCTGTTCTCTGTTTCAGCCCTCCATCGGGTCTATTTTAGGGGACAACAAAAATAGACAAACAAAATAGATGGCAAGAAAGTGCAGTGATCCATGATACGAGATGAAAAGAGTGTCTGGGAAGTAATTTTGGGAGTGCCTATATCTGTATCAGTTGAACAACTACTAAAGGATAACATGATAGGAGAAAAGGTAGCTGAAGTGAAACGTTTAAAAACAATGAGAGACAGGGAGAAATGTACCAGCCTAGCGGTAATGATTACATTTGATGAAGAAAGACGATCAAAACAGGTATCCAGAGGACATACGAGTTACGTTGTTAGACCACATTCCTCCCTCGTTAAGTTGTTTTAAATGCCAAAAGATCAGACACGTATCGGTGATATGCAAAGGGAACCAGAGGCGTGGGAAATGTGCAGGTGAAAGCTAATATGGAAAGTGTGAGAAAGGAGCAAAGTTAAAATGTAGCAACTGTGGAGGGGAGCATAGTTCAGCTTATCACAGATGTGAGGCTGGTAAGAAGGCAGCAGAGGTGCATAGAGTGAATCTCGCTTAAGGGATAACATATGCATAAGGACCTAGGAAAGTATCTCAGCAAGGAAAACCTAAGCAGACTACTGAAGAGAACACCAAGACAAGAACGTGTGAGAGTTGTAGCAGAATTTAAAAAGATACTTTGATTGTGGATAAAAACAAACTTCTGCCATTTATGGTGGATGTGATCAGTTGCTCTGTGCAGACAGAAAAAAAAGTCTGAGAAGGTAAGGATAATGTGCGAGCATCAGAAAAATACCCCGGAATCAAAGATGTGGGGTGGGAGGCAGTTGAAGAAATGTAGGGGAACTCCTAGATCTCAGTCATGCTCAGGTGGATCATCATGGTCTTAAACATTATACAGTGGAATGCAAGGAGTCTCGCTGCTAATGACCAGGAATTGTATTAAAGCATTTTACATCAGATAAACCTCACCTAATATGTACGTATGCATACAGGAAACCTGTATGCATTTCTTTTATATGGTTACACTAGCATTAGAGACGATAGGAAAAATGGGGGTGTGTGACGTTCGCAGTTTGACTTCGGCTACCAACATTTATTGCAGGTCTCTGTTTCCCATTTCCTGTCCACCTCTCTGTGACACACCTAATAAATAAAAACCAAAACACACCCCCAGCCCCCAAAAATATTAAAAGAGAAAAATAGAATAGAATGAAATAGAATCTTTATTGTCATTGTACACAGTACAACGAAATTGGGTGCAAACCTCAGGTGTAGAGAAAAATGTGTCAGTATCAAAAACAAAAAATTATAAACCACATAAAAATCACACTTATTGCACATTGACAGACATAAACTGCGAAGGTCCATCTCCATATTGACAGGAATAAAATAATTATGTTAAATATGTTAAAAAGCTACAAAACATTGTAGGGTACAGTATAATGCCACATATTTACTAAGTAATGATAATGACATACTACATATAAGCTGAAGACAGTGTATTGTGAGGTGTGGTACAGTGTTGCCCACTTATGAGTTGTTCAGTGCAATTATTGCTTTTGGGTAGAAGCTGTTTTTTAATCTGTTTGTCCGTGCCTTGAGACACCTGAAACGTCTGCCTGAAGGTAGCATTTCCATCAGATGATGCCCAGGGTGGGACGAATCCTCCCAGATCTTTTGGTGGCAAACCAGACACAAATGCAATAGGTCAAAATGCTCTCTATGGAGCACCGGTAAAAAGACACAAGCAATTTCTGTGTGAATTGGTGCTTCCTGAGAACCCTCAGAAAGTAGAGTCTCTGCTGTGCCTTCTTAACTAGCTCCTTAGTGTTTGCTGTCCAGGTAATGTCTTCCTTTATATAAACTCCCAGACACTTGAAGACTGTCACCCTCTCCACATAGTCCCCATTTATGAGCAGGGGCTGGATAGCTGTTTTATTCTTCCTGAAGTCTATAATCAGTTCCTTGGTCTTGGTGGTATTAAGAGCCAGGTTGTTATCTTTGCACCATTTGAATAGCTGCTGTACCTCATCCTGGTAGGCCGACTCATCCCCCTCAGAGATTAGCCCTATCACTGTCGTGTCATCAGCAAACTTGATGATGGTGTTGCTGGAGTGGGTAGGATTACAGTCATGTGTGTACAGGATGTAGAGTAGGGGACTCAGTACACAACCCTGGGGGGATCCTGTATTGAGGTTAAGAGCTGAGGAGGTATGTGGGCCTACTCTGACTTTCTGGGTTCGGTCTGAGAGGAAATCCTTAACCCAGAGGCATGTAGAGTGGGGTAGGCCAAGGTCTACTAGTTTGGCCACCAATCTATGGGGAAGCATGGAGTTGAAAGCAGAGCTAAAATCTACAAAAAGTAGTCTTGCATAGCTACCCTGCTGCTCCAGGTGAGTCAGAGCATTGGCCAGAGCATCCTCCGTAGACCTATTTGCTCAATAGGTGAACTGATGAGTGTCCAATGTTGGTGGTAAGCAGGAGAGAATGTGTTTTCTCACGAATTTCTCAAAGCACTTCATGATGACTGGTGTAAGTGCCACTGGACGGTAGTCATTCAAGCTCTGGATTGTGGGCTGTTTCGGAATAGGGACCATGGTCGAGGATTTCAAGCAGGGAGGTACAGTAGTCTGAGACAGAGACCGGTTGAAGATCAGGGTGAAGATTTTAGCCAGCTGGTCTGCACAGTCCCTCAGCACTCGACCTGATACGTCGTCTGGTCCCGTAGCTTTACTTGGTAGAAAAATGGTAGAAAAGGTGGAGGTGTAGCAACACTTTGCAAAATGGGCTTAGATATAATTTAATTACAGTAATATAGGTAAAGGACAAGAGTCAACAGCAGTCAAGATTTGTACAGGGGAGCATGATATTGCCAAAAAGTATTCACTCACCCATCCAAATCATTGAATTCAGGTGTTCCAGTCACTTCCATGGTTACAGGTGTATATAATCAAGCACCCTGGCATGCAGACCGCTTCTACAAACATTTGTGAAAGAATGGGTCGCTCTCAGGAGCTCAGTGAACTCCAGCGTGGTACCGTGATAGGATGCCACCTGTGCAATAAGTCCAGTCATGAAATTTCCTCGCTACAAAATATTCCACAGTTAACTGTTAGTGGTATTATAACAAAATGGAAGCGATTGGGAATGACAGCAACTCAAGCCACGAAGTGGTAGGCCAAGTAAAATCACAGAGCGGGGTCAGCGACCTGAGATGCATAGTGTACAGAGGTCGCCAACTTTCTGCAGAGTCAATAGGTACAGACCTCCAAACTTCATGTGGCCTTCAGATTAGTTCAAGAACAGTGCGTAGAGAGCTTCATGGAATGGGGTTCCATGGTCAAGCAGCTGCATCCAAGCCTTACATCACCAAGTGCAATGCAAAGCATCAGATGTAGTGGTGTAAAACGCGCTGCCACTGGACTCTAGAGCAGTGGAGACATGTTCTCTGGAGTGATGAATCATACTTCTCTGTCTGGCAATCCCATGGACATGTCTGGGTTTGGCAGTTGTCAGGAGAGCGGTACTTGTCTGACTGCACTGTGCCAAGTATCAAGTTTGGTGGAGGAGGGGTTATGACGTGGGGTTGTTTTTCAGGAGCTGGGCTTGGAGTTCCAGTGAAAGGAACTCAATGTCTCAGCATACAAAGACATTTTGGACAATTTCATGCTCCCAACTTGTATTAATGATGGTACGGGCACTAGATAAAATATTACACACAACACAAAGTGTCATCGATCTAACAATAAAGTGAACTAGCAGGAATCGATCATGGGAAGCACTAAGCAAGTCACCAGTGGGCAGTGATCATTACCTCATAAGAATCCAGACAGGAATAGAAGTAAACCAAGATGGCAAAAAAAAAAAAAGAACTCCAAGATAAAAATTTGACTGAGCTAATTGGAATGTATTCCAAGTGGTAAGTGAGATTAGATGTGAAAAACTTATTAGGGATGATATAACAGATGTGAAAATATTTAATAAAAAAATGGTTGCAGCCATCATAAAAAAGTAGAGGAAATTATTCTAAAGAGTGTAGAGGACAGAATTAAAAAGTGTGCTGTGGTGGAATGAAAAGCTGTTAGGAGCAGAAATAAAACATTTAGACAGTTAAAGGAACATTGTACAGTAGAACCCTATGCTGTGGAAAAAGCTTATGGTAATAAGCTAGGGGAATTTATGCTTAGTACATACCTATGTTCACACTTGTTCCTATTCATACTTCAAATCAATGGTCTGCCTTCTATCTGTGTACATGGGTAATTTCCAAGCATTGTGGCACATGCAGAGTTGGGGCCTTTGCTATATGGACCGTCCATGCAGACAAAAATTTTTGGCCTGCACACAGCCATCCACAAAGAGTATGCTTGGACCATCATGGACCTGGGAAGATGACAAAAATTATGTTACTCGACCTTAGAGGACAGACAGGGAGCCATATGGAGTTCCAAAACTGCCATAATCAAATATAAATGACAAAGGAAATAAATGTAATCATTTAGGAAATAAATGTAACTGCCATGGAAATAAATGTAATCATTTAGGAAATAAATGTAAACTGCCATAATCAAATATAAATGACAAAGGAAATAAATGTAATCATTTAGGAAATAAATGTAATCATTTGCTTTTCCTTTTCTCAAACGGTTTTTCTTTTTCTTTTTCGCTGAGTGTAGGCAAATGAGGGGGCGTGTCTTAATTGTGTAACTGCACAGTCATTGGTCAATCTGTGAAGGGTTTCCTGATCGATTCTTCTTGTCTAGCCCCTGGGTGAATGCTACAGCAATGCATCACGGCCTAGCTAGCATTAGCAGTGGATCTTCGACAGATAGCAAACAACTTAAGGCATCTTGCGGACAATTCAGAAAGTTTTACACCAGACCTCATGGTGTTTCAAATTGATTTGATTCGGGAAAACTTGTTCAGTTTATCTGACAATACGGGCAGAGACATAGACACGGTAGTTTTTGACCTACTGAATGAAGCTTCCCAGAGACTGAGCCTTGAATTCGAACGGAGTTCTGCGAGCAGTGTGGCTGAGCTTGGGCGCCCGGCATTCAACATATCTTTGGAAGCCCTGCAGGATTATGTCTTAGCCGGTGTAACAGTTCGTGATATTGCTCATCTGCTTGGAGTTGGTGAAAGAACTATCTACCGTCGAATGGCCCAGTATGGCATAAGGTAGGAGATAACACATTAACAGGCCTAACATAACTGGACTGTGTTTGTATGCAGCTAAGCTAACTGTGAAATGGGTTGCGAGCAGGCAAAGACCCATTTACAATAATTATATATGTTGTTGGAAATAAGCTATAAAGCTCCTTTAA
>NW_018128266.1:13810-14969 GCF_001952655.1 Monopterus albus | reverse complement strand
GCAAAAACAATTGCCAATGCCTATATTTTACAAAATTTGACTGATATATGTGAAATACCTAAAGTGATGTGAGAAAAAAATGCATTGGGAAGGAAGAATCATATTCAAAGTATAGACATTTAATCTGATTTTGATTTGAAACATTTGAGTTACAGTAGCAACTGTGGCACTATACACATTTAACACATCAGAAAATGAGCCATGAGGATTTGGTAACTGCTGAATTTCTTCAGGACTCAATGCCCTTGGAAGCTGTACTTCAGGAATGATGAGGCCTTCATTGCGATAACCAGATGGATTTTCCCAGTCTATTCCATACTCATGATCAGTCTGAAGAAAAGGAAAAAAACATGAATATGGCCATTTCTTTACCAATAAACCCCCTTTGAGTAATGAAGTACATTTGGGGGTAATGCATGTACAATAAATTTCACCCTGTTCAACTACATTGTAGTGAATTGTTAGTATAAGGTACTATCATGACGTACCATGAGAAAAATCTGGCCAAGATAAAATCTAACAAACCTGCGCAGGTTCTTCCCCCTCACGCTGGTTTAGGGTCCATATCTGAAGAGGTGACTGATTGTATTCAGTTCGCAGTTTGTGGTTGTTCCACCCTTCCTTAAAGAAATCCAGGTGCCTCTGGATGTGTGGTAAAAAGCTCCAATGCAGTGCATACAGATGGATTTCATCATCTGGGTTGAGTAGGTCTTCATTTTCCATCCTGCAGAAACTGGAGTAAAAGAGATCCAATACTCCCCCAAAGACATCACGCCATAACCTCTCAATCCTGCAAAAACAAACAAAAAGCAAACATATAGTTCTGGTGCAGGCTAAGCCTCTACAGATCTTTGTGACCCAAACATTTTATAACATTTTAATATGTAATTGGATAATAAAATGAAATGTCAAAATTTGGTATGAGGAATCGTAAAAATTTAAACATTAATGATTACCTCTGATTATGCATACTTCTTCCAGTAATGTGAGAATTGCGGTCGGTTCCTCTGTGCGTCACCATATAGTGTGCCACTTCAATATTCTCCCCTCCTTTGTCAGACCGCACACGAGATGGTAGTCCAAAAGTATGAACAGCTTCCAAGAAGCAGTTCAGTACTGTTGGTGCACGGTTATTGGTGGCTGCAGACAGGTACACAAT
>NW_018128266.1:1031-13188 GCF_001952655.1 Monopterus albus | reverse complement strand
AATTAGTATTCCTCGAGCCTTAAGATGACCCATCATCATCCTATATCCTGTATTTGGATGATAACCGAGGATCTCGCGAACAGTGGCGTCCAGATCATCATCAGTAGTGGCATTATTCAGATCAGACACCCTACAAAGAAGTTTCAGAGACGCGTTAAAGGAGCTTTATAGCTTATTTCCAACAACATATATAATTATTGTAAATGGGTCTTTGCCTGCTCGCAACCCATTTCACAGTTAGCTTAGCTGCATACAAACACAGTCCAGTTATGTAGGCCTGTTAATGTGTTATCTCCTACCTTATGCCATACTGGGCCATTCGACGGTAGATAGTTCTTTCACCAACTCCAAGCAGATGAGCAATATCACGAACTGTTACACCGGCTAAGACATAATCCTGCAGGGCTTCCAAAGATATGTTGAATGCCGGGCGCCCAAGCTCAGCCACACTGCTCGCAGAACTCCGTTCGACCTCAAGGCTCAGTCTCTGGGAAGCTTCATTCAGTAGGTCAAAAACTACCGTGTCTATGTCTCTGCCCGTATTGTCAGATAAACTCAACAAGTTTTCCCGAATCAAATCAATTTGAAACACCATGAAGTCTGGTGTAAAACTTTCTGAATTGTCCGCAAGATGCCTTACATTGTTTGCTATCTGTCGAAGATCCATTGCTAATGCTAGCTAGGCCGTGATGCATTGCTGTAGCATTCACCCAGGGGCTAGACAAGAAGAATCGATCAGGAAACTCTTCACAGATTGACCAATGACTGTGCAGTGACACAATTAAGACACGCCCCCTCATTTGCCTACACTCAGCGAAAAAGAAAAAGAAAAACCGTTTGAGAAAAGGAAAAGCAAATGATTACATTTATTTCCTAAATGATTACATTTATTTCCTTTGTCATTTATATTTGATTATGGCAGTTTTGGTACTCCATAGAGCCACAACTGTAGACTGTGAACATAAATAGCAGACCTAACAATAAGTACCAAGAAGGTGATAAACCAAACACATGAGGGAGTCAAACCAGAGTTTATTAAATCAAAGTCCAAAGGACATGGAGGAGGCATGAGGACTGGGAAACCGGGCAGGTGATGCAGGAGCAAAATATGGTGCAGAACGTGAGGGAGGCTAGTAATAAAGGAGATGAAGGACAGGAGAAAGACAGAGTGTGTAACACAGACAAACCAACAACCAGAAGGGGGGAACTGATAAGAGTATAAGGGCTGAACCATGGAGGCAAACAACAGGTGGAGACAATATGTGACCATCATTTGTATTGTTAAGCTGAAGCTGGTGAGAAGGCAAGAGAGAGGAAACATCTACAAAATAAAAGCCTGAAAAAGGAAGATAAACTAAAACCATGACAGATAGGGTATGGCCCACAGTACAGTTTATTAGACTTTGATGCAGATCTGTATCACAATTTGGATATAGGAATTTTTAAAAATGATTATTCACCATTGTGAGTGCTGGAAAGGCTGTTGCCCCCTTGTGGCCAAAGTGTGCAGCTGCGCTGCTGAGCACTCGGAGCACATAGGGAGACAAATCCCTGGGCCAGTGACAGCACCCATCCACTGTCAATGGAAACAGAGTGCTGTCACTCAGTAGACCCTGCTGTGTGAGATGGGGACCGAAGGAGCCCAGCAAGGCGACAGCCCTCAGCTGGGGAGTGATTGACTCTCTAGGGTGAGAGATTTGGAGCCAGGCTCAAAGCTGTTATTTTCATTCGTAGGACTGGTATTATGCCCTTTTTATGAAATTTTGACATGTTTTTCAGGTGACAAAGTAACCACTTAGACTGAGAATATGTGCTATCCAAGTAATGCCAATTAAGAAATTTATTCTGACATTTTTTGGAGATGTATTATCTGACCGAGCACAGTACATGCTGGTTTTCAAGCTACACATTATAGCTGTGTTCCCACTTTCAGAACCTAACAAGTGGCACATCCTGTGCCTCAGTTAACCTCACAGATTGATGTGGACTGTCCTACTTTGCTTTTCCACTATATTTTTCACTGTCTATCTCTGCTTAAAGGAGAGAGGGGCTGCGCTCCTCTCTCTCTCACACACACACATACACACACAGCTGAGCAGAGGACATGAAGGATCACTCCACAGTGCAACCATCAGCCAGTAACAGAGACTGTATGAGCAGTTTGTCAAACACCTGCTGAAGAAGCAGCACAAACTCACAAAAATGTGACATCTTCACCTCTGAAGTCCTCGTTTTACCCCTAAACCAACAAGTGAATGTTTGTTGTATTTATTATTTTTCTTGAATAACTGTCAAACTCATAATGACATGGTTTAACTTGTTGTTCTATACTGTTTTATTTTGATGAAACTTTTTATTGCTAGGATTTTATAAACCTGTGTTTTTGGATTGATTGTTTTTAGTATTTTTTAGTTGATACATATGTTCCACTGTGCAGCACTTTGTGCTCTTCGGAGTTGTAAAGTGCTATATAAATAAAGTTTATTATTATTATTATATTATTATAATGACATCAGTGTCATTCCAAATGCAAGTTGTAAGTTTTCATGGTCAAACAATGTTATTATGGGTTCAAACGTTCATGGGAATATTGCTTTTATGTAGTGATGTTCCCTCTGATATCGAGGCTCCGAAGCTTGCTTCAAACTCGGAAGGATATTTTTCTGAAGCACTGTGCCGGAGCTTGCATCAAATCAGGAAAAAACCGCGTGATTGATGACGTTCGAACCACTTCTGCTTCATCCACATTGAATCAGCTGACTAGTTTGGTTCAACAGGTGGAGCTTTGAAACATTGGCCTAATACAGATGTATTTAGGATGGATGAAACATCGCTCTGTCTTACCTCTTGTCAACACATTTTGGATTGCCTCGCTATGGCGCCATCAAGGAAACAGTTACAAGTGTGGGAACATTTTGAATTGGTGCCACCGAATAAGAGAAATTATATTTCCAAGATTCCAGCCTTATTGTCAAGTCTGTTATTCATACAATGGATATTCAAGTTTATGGTCCCCTCCGAATAAACACAGGAAGAATAAATCACACACTGATCTCATTGTGATTTCATAGGTAAGGTGTTTGCGCTGTCCTCAGCATCTGATGTATAACACGTCATCAATGCCTGTTAATGCTACCAGGATGACGTGTCCATCCGCTAAGTATGTGTGTGAGATGTGTGTACGCAGTCAGTGACAGAGCCGCTCTGTCACACAACCTAAACACGGTTTATACTGTTATACTTATAACACTTGGCTTTCACAATCCAGCCAATGCTGATGCAGCTGTGCGCCGCCTGAAGACAGTGTGCTGCCTTAATCCAAAACGCACCTCATGACGACGTACCATCAACATCATCAACACTGGCACAGCCAGAACCTGCTGCGGCTTCCAATGGTACACCATTAATCACATTTGTATTTATATATTTATTTGTAATTAAATGTTTTATAAATGTCCTGTAATGTTTTATTTTCAGGCATTGACCTGTGGAAGCTTCTTGACAAAGATGCAGAAGATGCCAGAAAATCTCAGAACACTACTGCAGATTCCATTGTGGAGGTTCGGTGATATCTGTCTGCTCCTACTCTGGACAAATCACAGGACCCCTTAGGTTACTGGTTGACGCGCAAATCCCTGTACCCACACCTGTTCAACCTGGCCAAACATTTCCTGGTGACACCAGCATCTTCTGTGCCGTGTGAAAAGGTCTTCTGCAAAGCTGGGGAAGTTGTCTCAATAAAAGCAAAATCGCCTAAAACCATCCACTGTGGAGACACTTTTTTTTATTTTTTTTTATAAAAATCCCTGAGTCACACAAGCACACCCAGTGTACACCAAGCACAATCAGAACACATAATATATATTATATTGTCATAATATTAATTCCATCCACAGCCACATTGAACCCTGTAAATATTTGCTCTGCCCAGTGTGTCATTTGGGATGAATAATTGTAAATCCATTTCATATTCTTAAAAGTTCTTATGGAAGGAGTATTACTTCAACATTCAACATTTCATTTCAGATACTTTATAAGGCAAGGAAGAAAAACAGACACGTAAAATGAAGTTAGATTTCAGCTTTATTTAGGTAATTTCCACATTACAACAAAACTCAGTGCACACGCAAGGTGCATCAGCGTCACCTTCGCAAGACTGTACAACAACCAGTGCGCCAGTAGATGTCACCCGCGTGCTCAATGAATAAAGCTTTGAGTAGTGAACCAATTTTCAGTACAATGGTCCAAAAGGGTTCAAAGCTTCATGGGGCCTCATATGGCCATTACTACTTTTATGGCATCTTGGCAACACTACACTTTCTGAGTGCTGTCTAGTTTTACTGTTTTTTTCTGTGTAAGTGCATAGAGGAACAGCACTACTTAAACCTGTGAGAGCTATATGCTGTTTAAGTCCACATGCAGCATTGTGGTTTATCTTCTGCTATTACAGAAAATAATCTTTGCCTGCGAGAAATGTCTTGCTCCTGCAAAGTTACAAAAAGTAAATAAATACATATAATGTATAATATTTAAAAAAATAATGACTAATTTAGTTTCATATTAAATACTAGTCCTCTTGTGGAACAGAACTAGCAGATCATACTTTGGTCAAGATTTTGATGCTTTTAACGGCCCTCTTGAACCAATAATCTGCCAATTCTGGTTTTAAATAAAAGGGAAATTTCAGGTATTTGCTAAAAGTAGCAGTTTGACATGCTGGTATAATCAGCACACTTATCAGTTAGCTCACACTGTGCTCCAGAAGCATATGCCAAGCTTTATAATGCTGAAATGTGACAAAACATTCATGTCACATATCAAATTTAATGTTTTTCAACTTTCAAGTTTTCAACAAGACTATTGAAGTCTGTATCAACCATTTCGCACAATTGGCACAGGATATGAGACATGATTTTTAATGTATCTATTATCTATTATACATTAATTTACATCTTGATGTGTGTTGCAGCATAATCACCTTCATGACTCTGAACTGAAATTAATTATCAGTGTGCTAATTAAGGATTCACTGCAGCACATTCAAAGGATTTACAATGTTAATCAATTCAGAGACAAATGGATTTCTGTGGCATAATCCAGGTGGATTTACATGATGTAATTGATCATATCTATTGTTTTACATCTGTTACCCTTCCACCTGTTACAGGTTATGTTTAAGTACAGCCTGTTCCTCAAGTGATGCTCCTGATTGACACAGCTGAAGAGACTATTATGGTACTGATATTACCATCAAAGTAGTACCTTCAATCCAAACAACTTCTGTACTTATTCTGTGTCTGGCCTGGCATTAAGAGCATCTCACAGGCCTCCTTTACTTGTTGTTGTGTTTCGGTCTGTTCTGCCAGAGCCTTTTATACACTTCATATTCATTGGAATAGACTCAGCTCACTAAGGATGCTCCTTGGTGAATCCAAGCTGTACTGCAGGACTCAGTGGGGCATGCAATAACCCCCTAGAGCTATAGAGAACAGAAGCCAACAGGTTCATCCAAAAGATATTCCCTCACTGGGTGCTTTGATTATGGAGAACATTCTCTAACTGGGCTGTGATCTGGTGACTGTGAAGACCATAGCAATATGATTCACATCATTTTCATACCCAAACCATCCAGTGACCCCTCGTGCTCTGTGGATAGTGACACTGTAATCCTGGAAAAGACCACTCACTTCTTCAGTTTTTCCTTGAATATGTCATAGGATGTAGGAAACAAAATGTACAAAGAAAGAGATGCTATTCTCATGTATGGTAAAATGAAACTAGAACATGAGAAGGTTGGGTGATAGCTAAAAAGCTGTTTGGTGGAGATTAAAAAAGCCAACAGCTGAAGAGGCAGCATCAGCGATTTTCGTGAGAGTTGTTGCACTGGCACAGTCTACTCATCAGTCAGGTTGAGTGATGTCAGTAAAACTAAACATCTACGGCATAGATTGCCTATAAACATGGTGCAGACATTCAAGGAATTCCAGTGACTTGAGTGAACCCCTAAATTTCAGCCAGCACAGGTCAGAATTGTTACATTCAGCAATAATAGGTTAGAGCTCATGTCAGCCTAAATTGATTAAATGTTTGTATGTTACCAAGCCCTGGCAACCTGTCCAGGGTGAACCCCACCTATCGCCAAATATCAGCTGGGATTGGCTCCAGCCACCCCACAACCCTCTTCAGGAATAAGCGGTATAGATATTGGATGGATGGATGTTACCCTGCAACCTACAAACCTGTAACCACATCTTAAATTAGCTCAAAGATGCAAACTGAAGCATGCTCACATTCTAATTGGTAAATCCTATGTTTATAAATTTGAGAGTTTAAGCCCACAAAAATCAAAAAATTGTCATACAAGTCCTTTCTGGCACACTGTGCTTTATTCAAAAGATAGCCCAAACATTTGGTGAATAAAATGGTTTGTGCTGATAAAGATTTGTCTAACATGTTTTAATTAAAAAATATTCCAAAACTGGCTTTGCTGCTATTGACTATATGAGAAAATAAATGCATTCATCAGGTTTGTTAGACCTCACAAGTACACAGAACAGAAGAACAGCCTTTGTCATCCAATAAATAATATAAGAGTCCAGAGGGCACATTCAATTTCAGGTGCAATTCTGGATGAACAACAACAATATGGTGCATAATTGTGTTCCTGTTTGCTACAATGAAGTCTTCCTAGTTTTCTTTTACTTGCATTTCTGGCAGGTGTCTTTCCCTTAGCACCAATTAGACGCTCATAGATAACACAGTGTTTAGGGGCAGACATTCTCCAAACCAAACTGAATGTAAAAAAAGCAACCATTTTCAAAAAGGAAGTTAAATTGTTTATAAGACATTTCAGTAGCTGCCCAGAAGACCATTATGCTTCTATGTTGGGGAACACTGAGAAAAGAGGAGAAAAAACTTTAAGTACGATTTACTGTATGTTCCAGAACATGTTTTTCAATATTTAGCATATTGAATATTTATTATATCCACAGTCATAATCTCCTATCTTATTAAAGTGATCACTTTAATTACATTAGAAAATAATACCACATATTATCATTTCTTTTATCAGTTAAGTGCAAACATTCATATAAGAGAAGTAAATTTAAATACAATGTGCTTGTTCCAAAGTTTGCTTTAGATTAGTTTGGCAGGTGCATAAAGCAGAGGCACAGTGTCTGCACTGCCTCTGACAGGTTTAGATGTTCAGGCTGAATTGTAATTCTAAGGTTAGGCTAGGATTCAGCTTTAAGTGGTTGTAGATCATCTCAGGCTGAAGTAATGTCAAGAAATGCACCCATCAGCCAAGTGTTAGCAAAGTGTGTGTGTGTGTGTGTGTGTGTGTGTGTGTGTGTGTGTGTGTGTGTGAGTGTCATAGGGGTGAAGACTTGGAAAAGAACTATAATTAAAGTTAATGTCAGGTGACTATGCTGAATGAAAGATCCTAATTAGCTACACAAAAACATACAGTACATATGGACAGCATGCACCCCTACACACACACTTGCATACACACACTCTCTGTGCTTGCATCTTTGATCCAGCCTTTAACTGCCAGTTAAAACTGAGCTTTGTTTTTGTACTATTAACCAAAGGTGGTAGTTCTGAGAATTTTCTTTTCTTCTTTTTTCAGACTAAATCCAGCACTGTCAATAAATGATTTCTAAATGTCTCCCTGCCTAAACATGCTGGTGGCACGATGAGCCATTATAACTCACCATTCTCTCTCTTTTCTTTTTCTGTTTCCCTTTATCTTTCTGCTTCTGTGCTGGGGGTTCAACAGATGCCAAACTATCAAGAAATAAATTCGATTTAGCATACAAAAAAAAAAAACATACAGTATGAAATAAATTCTTACAGGCACATGCTAAATTTGTATCTGTGTGCTTTGTGAACAACAATGCACTGATCCCTTTAAAGCTCATCTACAAGGGGATGAAGAGGCCTGCAAACCATATGCACCAACTGAAGAAGAATAAAAATGTGTCTTTAAACATGAGAGGCTAAAGCCCTGCAGGCAGCCTACAGAGGTTCCAATATTAACTACACTGCAATATTAGGTTTTGAGCTTTTCTAGTAGTACAGCTGGAAATGTAGTTTCTTTCAAAAGTGGTGCTAGGGAAAAGGCTTGTGGGTCTTTAAATCAAAATAATTATCCCCTTAGATGTTCTTTTTGTGTGTATTTCACAGCAGTCTAGACTGTGTTATCTTGTTTTAAAGCTGATATTTTGGGGGAGGCCATAGAGGAAAGCTCAAGGTGTCCAAAATTGGAAAGTGTCCATTCTCTGAGGAAAGTGAATGTAGTTCTCGTATACAGGTAAATAACATTAATAGGCTACAGCCAAGCTAGTGGCTCTGTGAGACTAAATAGTGAAGGAAACAGTGGCTCTGTGAGACTAAATAGTGAAGGAAACAGTGGCTCTTTGAAAGGAGCCTGATCTTATAGCTCCTTCCCTTTCATAGAGCTGTTCAAAATAATGGCTCATAGTTCCTTTCCCTCCCGCTTTTAAACACATCTGTGGTGAAATCGAAGTGCTAATATGCATCTAGTTTCAGATCTGTGTGCCTCTCTGTTTGACTGAGGGCACGACTACACACACAAGGTGCAGGGCAAAGAGACCACATAAAATCCTTCTCACAGGATTGTGAAGATGTGTGGCCATGTTTATTTGTGTAGTATAACATAACCGCTGTGAAACAAATTTAAAAATACATTTTACTTTTCTGATTCACTGCTTTGCTTGCTTTATCTAGCTCACTTGACACAGGCAGTGAAATTTAGGCACAAAGATAAAAAAAAAACAACTCTCTAGTAGGACTTCATTCCTACCAGTGGCTTGTTGAATAGAATCGGATCATGAAAGTAACATCATAGAGACTACTGCCTTGACAACTGTGGATGTCTGATAAAAGACTGGAGCTCATCACAGCAAGAAAAAAAAGCTAAGGAAGTTTGTTCTAGTGGCAAAAAAAAGAATCACTCCCTGCTTAGGTCAAAATGTTGTAGTATTTATTGATAAGCCAAGCTCTCAGCTTCCACCATAAGCATATTTACTGTATATATCACAAGCACCTTGCCCGGCTTACACACAGCACAAGCTGAGCTCCCACAGCTGATTTTGTCTTTATTGAAAGGTTATTGTGCTGTCATGTATTCTGACCCACAGAACCTCAGCCATAAAACTCAAGATTTTTACAGAATGCAACAGAAATAATATTCATGTCAGATAGAAAATTAAACCGATTTTGACTTTCCCTTATGTGCTCTCAATGCAAGCCACATGGGATTTGAATACTTCTGTGTATGTATAAATCATTTGCTCATAGCATCATATCTAACCAGCCTCATCATCTCTTATGTGTCCCCTAGTACCCTGCACTGGCAAGATGCTGCTCACTTTACTCTTCTAAGAATTATGTATTCAGTTGCATGATTTTACTATTTCAGTCACATAGGCTACATTTCTAGAAGCTTTCAAATCAAAACCTACTGATTCAAAATCAATCCTAATGTCATTTGACCCACTGTGGATGTTCTGGCAAAGTGTGTTTGATCTGCATGCCCTGCTGCAGCTTCATGGATCTGTCTCACACAGTGACTTTACCTGGCAGAGGAAACCTGCACAAGCTGCCAATTTCCATCCTTGTATCTTGTAATCACCATTATACATTGTCCACCACCTAGTGCATGTTTAGCTGGCCTGATGGGGATCCCCTCTATAGTTCCTCTTGCTTACATCATAGCCAAATTCAGCAAAAGCCAGTGCATGTATGCATTTCACATAATATGAAGACCAAATTGGATCAGAAGTTCAATTGCTTTTCTTCTATTGGCTCTAGGGATGGCAAGGTCAGTCTGTCAGTCCATCAATTTCTGCAGATTTAAATAGCTCAATAACTCCTAAGTCATATGAGTCAAACTCAAGGCCCGCGGGCCACACCCGGCCTGCGAGAACATTTTATATATCTCTAGTGATGGCCCTTTGATACCCAAGGCTCTGACACATGCGCGGTAGCTCATAAAGCAATTGTTTCAAACCACTGTGCCGAGGCGTGTTTCGGTCACGTGACTAGTGATGTTTGAATCACTTGAGTGACGTCGAAGCAGTTGGGTTCGTCGGACGTCAGGTGAATCAGCTGATTGGCTCGGTTTGTCATGTGAATCACTTTGGATCGAGTGTGTTCAGAGACAGGATAGCCCTATTTAGTGGCGTTCATTTGAATCTGTCTTTGCAGAGTAGGTTGGTTTGTTGTTGTTGTTGCTGTTAGTTATTGCTTTGAGAGTTAGTGGTGTTGTAGCAGATTGTGCATTTAGTGGGGAATCACTGTAGATACAGAGATAGATCAATAGATAGTAAGTTAGAGAGAAATAGATAAAATAGTTACATAGTTAGATAACACAAGATATAGTTACATAGATATTCCTAAATAACGTTAGGTATACATAAGATATAGATATATTGCATATATAGTTACCCAAACCTCTATAAATTAGCCAAGCATTTCCTGTGTACCCCAGCCACATCTGTGCCATGTGAACAGGTTTTTTTCCAAGGCTGGGAAAATAGTCTGTAAAAGGAGAAACCGCTTGTGTCTGAAAACTGTGGATATACTGTTATTTCTCAATAAACAGTTACACAAGCACACCCTCTTTACCCACATACCCATGAACCTCTTTACCAATGAACCCCAAAACAAACTTTGCCAAAGTCCATACTATAATCTGTATTTGCACCAGTCCCATGTGAAAATTACATCTGTCTGAATTTGTAGAGTGCATCTCATGAATGTAGTAGCACCATTTAAATGTTTTCATAACACAAAATATAAGTGAGGAACATATAGGGTTACAGTCAGAGGTGCCACATAAGAAACATGGTCTTCAACATGAGTTCATGTTTATTTTATATTTTATTGTGTCAGCTTGAAACCGTACAACGATGTAGTGTAGTGGAACAGGAATGTGCATGGCGAATCAAATCCCAAACAATCCATGAACCAATAAACGACACATCTCGATTGCACTTCATTTTATTGACCACTAGATGTCCTACTGGAGCACTGTGTCATTGAGGCCTCGAGTAATGAACCATTTGTGTGAACACTGTGTCGAAGCTTCAATAAGGCCACATCGGCCATCACTATATATGACATGATTGCTCAGGTCTTTTTATAAAAATAATTTGTATATATATTATTAGTTAGGCGATGCCTCCTGATTCAATACAAATTTAAGTGTTCATTTCTTTTAAGATAATAGCAAACACATATAAATAAATACATATAGATAAATGCCGATTGACTTCCTGCTTCTATTGTCACACTGTACCCGCTCACCTGACGGGAAAGACCAATTTCATTATCGAACAATCATTTCAGTAACGGCTACGCCTCCAGAATCTTTCTACGAATCACTTTATGCCGGCTATTCAAACAACCAATCAAAATGCCCGAACGTCACTGTGATAGCATTTCAGTGACGCCCCTTACCTGGCTTGACAGACAAATCAGTAAAGGACTGATCCTCACTGTGACAGCTGTTGGTTTTATTATTGTACTTCAGGCTGTTCTGTGTTGGCACATTATAGACATTTTGTATTTGGTGTCTTTGAAAATTTGCATGATAACTTAACCGGACTGTCTTGACAAACTGTCGTTAGCTGCTGTCTCCGGTTAACTTATCAACCGGTAACATCACAACTGCCAGCTCACGGAACACTGAGCTTGTTAGCCTGCTAGCCCAGCTGTCTCTCTAGTCGAACAACCCTTTGTGTTCACAAGCAAGTTAGCTAGCGGGCGTTGTTTCTTCTCCAAACATAGGCTTTTGCAGTTCTATTTTTTTCGTCTGAGAAGAGTTAAGGAAACCAAGATAGGCGGCTTGGGAACCAAGATGTCGAACCGAGTGGTGTGCAGAGAAGCAAGTCACGCCGGGAGCTGGTACTCTGCTTCGGGTAACTCAACAGAGCACCGTCCGTTTTAGCACACTGTGTGCTAGCTGACTGTTTTTCTCTCATGGCAGCGTGCTTAATTAGTTTCACTGGCTTTTTGTTTTTTATCACCTCATTAAAGTAGCATCAAAACCCGTCGAATACATGGCTTGCCACAGCAGACGGTGATGGTTAACGTCAGGGTTGTAACGCTAACGTTCATACATCTG
>NW_018128266.1:0-246 GCF_001952655.1 Monopterus albus | reverse complement strand
TTTTTGGACCCTTAGGGTCCACACTGGTGCGGGCCCACTCTCTGCAGTTAAAACAGCTTCCACTCCTCTGTGGAGATTGTCCATGGAGTCCAAGAGTGGGAGGCTGTTCAAATGTCTTGGTATGTTGAAGCCTCAAGAGTCCTTGTCACTGGATCTAAGGGACCAAGCACAGTTCCTGAGAAGCAATTTCACCTCATGAGCCAATGCCCTACATCGCACTCGATGCTGTTGGTGTGGATGTGGCAG
>NW_018128265.1:299212-301204 GCF_001952655.1 Monopterus albus | reverse complement strand
TATTGTCCAAAGACACATGGGTCAAACAAATACATGCGTTTAAGCATAAAAACAAAAAAAACCTGTAAGTTGGTGTTAGTTATTAAATAAAAAGTTAAGAAAAGTGTATTCGCTTCCCCAAAATAATGTTTCGGTAGCTTGAATTTTATAAAGTCTATGAATTAGATTGTTGTAAGATATGATTTTCATTAGGGTTTATTTGGTAGTCGCAAAATGTATCTATGAACTGAATGATACATTTTGCCCTATTGTAAGGTGTCTATATGTACAGTATATCAGGTCAGAACACAAACTGAGTATCTGATGTCAAAATGTAGTTAAAATATTTTTTGTGGAGCATCAAATCAGTGTGTTTTTAGTCATCGAAATAGGTTTGGTAATGACCATTGTCATGGTTACAATAATGAACATATGCTTAAGGTTGTAGATCTTGGCTAAAACCCTAAAAACACAAAAAATTCATGTAAGGCGCTTAGTAATCAAACATGGTGTGATAATGGCTGAAAAGAATTCACAAGGTGCTATTAACAAAAACAGCACACTGATGAGCAGGCACAGACTAGAACACAGCTATCTTGGACCCTGGACTTATTGTAGACATGAGATGCCTCCCGCTGTCAATAAACAGTTCTGCTCTCAAAGCACAGTTATCTTATACTTCCGCTGTCGTGTCACATAAACCACTGAATCAATGGTGCACTCTCAGCCCCCCACCCCCCACTGCTTTCACAAGTCTCCCTTCAACAGAAGAAGCCCAGTGGAAACAGCAATAAACTGTGCCCAAATTGTCAAGCGATGAATTAGCTGGCCCCATGCAGCGATAGAACTAGGCCATGTTACTTTGTCTCATGGTTTGAGACATCAGCTTGTACACAGAAGATGAAAAAGACTACCACCCAAGCATTAGTCATCTCCTGAAGATGCTGTGCTGTGCATTTGGCCTTTTAATGTTGATGTTGACAAAGCAGTTAGATTGTGTTGTGTCAGAAAGTCTTTGTAAGTTTGTGTGTGTGATCTGAGTTGAGTGAGCATATTCTTAAGTTGTACAACTACAATATTGTTCCTTTGACTGCTCCTGATGCACCGTGGAGTGAACACAATCCCCTGAGAGACTACTCACAAAAACAATCAGGTAATTAGAATTCAGAAGTGGTAGAGCACAGAACAAAACAAAGGCTGGTTGATTCATAATTAACTGATTTATTGTTTGGTCAATAAATGGTCAGCCAATAAAAAAACATTACATATATTCAGTGAGAGGTGATGTGTTGAATTGTTATTTTTTTCTTCAAAATAACAGTCTCTACTACTCTGGAGTTACCCGTGGTGAGAGGCAGCGGGCTGGTGTGGGCTTGCTCATAGCTCCCCAGCTTAGCCGCCATGTGTTGGAGTTTACCCCGGTGAACGAGAGGGTCGTTTCCCTGCGCCTTCAGTCTTTTCTGCCTCCTTCTAATAAAAATTTTTTGGCATTCTAAAATTGTATACCACATTTATAAATAGTGTATGTATATAATTTAAAGTAATAGTTTGTGTTTTTATGTAAATATTTAAAATCAACATCTTGATAACTGAATTACACGTATCAGCAATGGAATGAAATGTATAAAGGAAGCACTGTTTAATTCAAAACTGAGAAAAGTCTGGGGGCAGCCACAGCCCTGGCTGTAGAACGGGTCATTTCCTAACTGGAGGATTAGCAGTTCGATTCCTGGCTTGTCCAGTCAACATGTCGAGGTGTCCTTGAGCAAGACACTGAACCCCCAGTTGCTCCCGGTGATGTCACCGGTGTGTGAATGTGTGAGTGCTTGGGAGTGCGAATGGGTGAATGGCTGAATAATGTGAAAGCACTTTGAGTGTGTTGTAAAAGCATAGAAAGGCGCTATACAAGTATAAGACCATTTAAGACCAAATGAAGCACTTGACGGCTGAGCTCGTGAAGATGACTGAGGTTGTTTGTGTTTGTGCTCAGGTGTGAGCAGTCAGACAGGTTGG
>NW_018128265.1:291802-297322 GCF_001952655.1 Monopterus albus | reverse complement strand
CGCCCCGGCATTCCCCAGGAGAAGCAGGAGGAAGTGTCTGGAGAGAGGGAAGTCTGAGCATCTTTGCTTAGACTGCTGCCCCCGCGACCCAATTTCGGATAAGCGGAGGAAAATGGATGGATGGACAGTCCAAACCCTAAAAACATTTTAATTACAGTGAAACGGATTAACACAAATCATCACATTTACAAAGCTGAAAATAGCTAATTTTTAGTGTTTTGCTTGATGATGGATATATTACTTAAAAAAATAAAGTTTTAATTTTGTTTCAAATGACTAACAAACTGACCCATCATTTCAGTAGCAACATCATAACTGTAATGTATCTCTACTAATTTGCTTGTAGCTCTGGGGTAACAAAGCTATTTTTAAAATCAGGTAGCATTTCCATTAGCTACAGTAGCTTCCTTCCCCTCTTAGTAGTGGGAGTCACTGTGTTTTCTTTTTCCTATGAAAAGAGAAAATGTCAGAAATGTCTGTTGTTAATACGACAAACATCTCTCAGTGTGTGGAACGGAAGAGCAAAACACTTCAAAATAATTTGTAATTGTGGGTAATTTTGTGTAGCAGTCATACAGATGTGGTTCAAAGCGTTGACACCCTTACACTTCATTATAGCAATGCAGTGTTCTGCCTGAAAAGTGTAGCGTGGAAATTAAGCTCTTTTGTCATGCACATGTGCATACCTTTGGTTTGCCAAAGAATAAAACAAAGCAGCTGTGAAAAGAGCTGATTTCTTGCTTATTCCACAATGATCTTCTAATATTCCCTTCTTAAAATGGTTGGTAGCCCTTTTAAGTCATGATAAATTAGTGGACTGTAGTGCTGCTTTCAAGTAGACTGTTGTCTTTAATTGGTATCACCGGTGTTTTCAATCTTACATTCAGCCCATTTAAATGGGCAAAATTACTCATAGTAAAGTCCCAATTTTCTTAATTGCATCTACAGTTCCATCACTTGCATCTTTTCCTTGTGTCTTAGACCCAGCCATGTAAGGTGCGAGGAAAAAATACAAGGAGAGATGAATCAATGAACACATGTAGAAGATGGAAAAGCATGGAACAATTTTACATATGAACAGCCCAGGGCAGTGACCGTCAACCTCTGTGTGTGTGCAAACATTAATAATATTCATGAAACAAGGACATTATTCATTCCTGGGGCTGGAAGACAGTGCAAATGCAAAACGAGGCTCCTGTTGTGAAAGGCTACAAAGAGTAAAGGCTACATAAACATATCACGTCATCATATACATGGCAGGAAATGCAGCCTACCAGTCAGAGGACAAGGGCCGGAGAGACTTTAATCAAGGCTTTGTCAAACTTGTTTCTGCAGGGAATGGACACAAATAGCACCCTTATAATCTAATGTAATCTTATACAAATGCATGAAATTACTAAATTAATAATACTAATTATAATAATAACCTTAATACAGTGGCTTCAGGAAGTATTAGGATCCCCTCACTTTTGCCACACTTTGCGTTGTAGATTAATTTTAAATAGATAAAACTGCCGGCTCCACACAGATCAGCTCCCAAAGCATCCTTGATAAATTGGGCAGATGTAGACTTTGAAATGGAACAGTACTTGGGCTGTTATTTAAACTGTTTCACATGTCCACAAAAATGGAGAAGAATGGAGATTGAAGGAGGACTAAAACCAAACCATGGAGTCCAAACAACTCTCTGTAGACCTCTGTGATAGACAGAGGCACAAATCAGGACAAGGGTTATAAAACCATTTCTAAAGCTTTGAGTGTTCACAGGAGGCCTCACTGTGGTTTCAGTAATTGTGAAATGGAAGGAGGAGTCTTCCTAGAGACGGCCATCCAACCAAACTTAGAAACTGGAGGCCTTGGTCAGGGAGGTGACCAAGAGCCGGTGGTCCCTCTGACAGAACTTCAGAAGTCCTCTGCAGATGGAGACCCTGCCAGAAGGACAACAACCTCAGCAGCCCTCCATCAGTAAGGCCTTTATGGTAAAGTAGCTACAGTAAATGGAATCCACTGTGTGTATTATTTCATAAGATGAAGTGATTTTCCTGTGGAAGATCCGTGTCTGTTACGCATCACGTCATGTCATTTGGCTTGAATGCTGCTGAATTACGATGAGTTATGAAGGAACAGGGAAAATATTTTACTGCCCACCACCTAATGCAGTTAGTATCCTATGGCTCAAATGATGTGTGCAGCTCAGGCTGGCCACAGACGCCTCTGGCTGTGTTCCCAAAGGAGGACTTCATTGTTCTGAAACTTGCACCTGAAACATGATGAGTTGTTTGGAAGTGGTATTAGAGAAACAAGAATATTACTGAATTGGGGAAAAAAACGACTAAGTAGGTGATACAAGATAAACACTTGCTGTTTTTCAACAGAAGTTGAGCTTTAATACAAGTGAGCTTACTAATCATGTAAATGTGCCCTTAAACGAAACTTTGTCAGGTAAATAAAATTGACTGAACTGGGCAAACAAGATAAAAGACCCCAAACAAAGTCAGCATCTCCAACAACCATGGTTCAGACATAAAGAAAAGTTAAATTGCTAGACCAAGTATTATATTAAAAGTATGATTAAAAACATGTAAGGACAGACTGTTATTATACTTTTTGGGTGTATATACAAGCACGACAGAGGTCAGATTTATGCTTTATTTTTGTGAGTTTCCACACAATGTGAGCTTTTTAACAGTACAAGATAGAAGGCGTTGAGGATAAAAAATAACTATCCGGTGCAGCTCAGGCTGGTCTCAGGCTCCTTGGACCTGACATCTAAGAGCTGACAGGCCGACTGGAAGCAGTGATAAAGGCCTTGGAGTAGCATGTCTATGCCTTTGTTAGCCACAGGGAAAAGTGAAAAAATGACTTAAATGGAGTAATACACAATGGTGCGTAACTATACTGGTGGTAAAGAAGTTGTAAATTGGACACATGGCATCAACAAGTGATATCTCAAGTTGCTCAGGGTTTGTACTGGCAAGAAGGGAAGTGTGTGTGTGTGTGTGTGTGTGTGTGTGTGTGTGTGTGTGTGTGTGTGTGTGTGCTGGAGGAAGAAGTTGAAGAAACAAATCCCTTGTCAGACCAGTCACACACACGATGGCATAAAAAAAGTCCTCTCACTTACAATAATAATACGACTGACAGAGGAGTATGACTGTTATATTGTTACATAAGATCACAGTTTCACATTGCTCTTATATCTGTAAAACAGCTCGGCACTGAGCGGGCAGCCTCTCGCTGCCCTCATCTCTTTGTGCTGATGTTGGCACAGGGCAGTCGACGCCCAACCCGCTTCACAGGAAAGTCCAATATTTGAACTTTTCACTCCACAGCAGTGTTGATTGGCTGATGGTGGGTCTGACCACCAGACAGAAGAAATACAGAGACCAGACTGTCAGTGCTGCACTAACACTCACTGCACTGCTATGAGCAACGCCAGTTTAAAAAGTACGTGTTAGAAAAAAGATGTTCTTCAGTATCACTGGTATTTATCGCTACACTGCAAAAATGTTATCAAGTATTTTTGCTTCTATTATTATAGACAACATAAAGAGATGACAGGAAAGGAGAAACATAACAGGAACAAACTTAAATTCTGAGAATATTTTAAGAAAAACTCCTATTTAAAAATTACATACAACAACCCCCTAATAATATAATATCTTTATATTGAGAATAAAGTTTTAATTAATATTTCAACAACAAACGCTAATGTTTTAAAATGTCATCATTTGGGGAAACCGTTCTAATATTTTGATAATAAAATGAATATTTTGAAAATATCCTAATCTGTGCCCTATTCCACCTTTTCGAGTAATCTTATAAAATTTTAGTTTTTTCTAGAGCAAGCTGATTATTCTTCCTCAGTTCAAACCAGATTAAAAAAAAATAGGCTGTTCTATTGAAAATATGTTTCACTTTACTACACTGGCAGATTTTTTAAAAATTGATAGAGAGTATTTTTGTAGTGTACTTTCAAGTTGTATTTTTATTTGCCAGGTAGAAATGTGCTTCATCACAAATTTTCCTTTAAAACAACATTCAGAGTTTCAGTGTCATTAGAGAAACTAGACTTAAAATAATTCACTGAATGGCATCTAAGGCTCAAAAGGGGATTCTGTGCAGGTTGGAACCTCAATCAACGAAGCCAAAATGCAATAAAGAGTACAGTTTGAGAAATATAAAGCATCTTTTAATTTATTTGCTTTATTTCACTCTGAATGTATAATTCCACATGACGAGATGCTACACAGCAGCACATTTTGTCATGTCAGACTAGGCCGCCACTGCTCCACACTGACGTTCCATAATGATTATCTCTCAGCTGCTGCCATGCTGTGGTGAATTTGAGTGTCATGCGGTCATGGAAATAGAAATTAAGCAGATTTTAGATGATGTTTGCAAATCCAAGGAAATTGAATTCTGGCTTCAAAAGGTTGTACACTGCTCAGTCAGCTGCAGTATAAACACTCCATACAACAACATCAGCAGTGTCAATATACAACAGCAGTGACCTCCAGAAAGAGCAACAGTGGCCGTGTGTTTTCACACGCCGCTTCTAATGTCAGCAGTTATGCTTTTTGTTATGTCTGCTCACTTCTCGGTTACTGTTAAACACATGGAGATGTGTGCTTTCCAAACGGTGCTAAACAAATAAATTCAGCTACTTCACATCAAAAGTTTGGCCCACTATGCCTAAACTCTCAGAATTATTCCTCACAACATAGATGACAAAACCAAACCTTCCCTGAGTTTTGCAGATGGTAACAAATCCAATTTATCCATCCTGTTCATACTCTGTATGTGCAATATAAAACTTTACTACATCCACAAACGTAATGCTCACAATAATGAAAAATGAAAATGTCTGAAAATTAATATGCCAATTTCATTTCAATTGATGAATGTTTGCTTTTTTCATCACATCTATAATCACTGTGGACTATGGATAATTTGAACGGACTCCCTCATAGAAATTAATGGAGATGGCTCCGTTTTTCCACACCTTTGAAACTTAGTCTGAATGCCAGACGCTGCGTTGACCAGTCACTTACCGGAGACAAATGGGACATGGACTACACTGTGTCCTGTTAGCATGTTAGCATTCACACTCTGACAATTTAAAAAAGACTTGTTTTGTTGAGGAGTTCTGTCTAGCTGGTGTTTCCCAGGCATGATCTGAGCTGACACGATGCCTCTGGGCATGAAGCTTTTGTTTTTGATAGAGCTCACAGTGAAACATCTGAGTGTGACATAAAAAAAGCTGAAAAGATTTTCGGTGTAAAGTGTTACTTCTACCCTGCACACCCACGAGCCCAGCTGACATCCTCAAGTTGAGCCCTCTGCTAAAAACATTTTCCTTTTAAAAACCAGTTCACGCCTGCACTGGACTTTAAGCTTAATGAATTCATTTATAGCTTGCGTGTCTCTTTAAAAAACTCATTTGATGGTTGGTTGTGTTTTTCCCCTCTTGTGGAGCAGCATCTACTCTCAGAAGGTCTTCTTTCACAGTCCTCATGTGAG
>NW_018128265.1:288300-291632 GCF_001952655.1 Monopterus albus | reverse complement strand
GAATGCAGATAGATGGTGTGCCTACATGCCTGGTGAATATTTGGTGTCTCCTGCTCATAGCCACTTCATCTCTTGTGAGCTACTCAAAAAGTCCAGTTAGCAGTTTCTCTGATTATCATCGATGTCTCTGCGATGAAGTCGGTGTTGGTTTAAGTAAAATAGAAAAACTGGGTTGATATATGAAGAAAACTAAATAGGCAGTTATACAAGCTTTTAGCAAGTTGTCAGTTTGACCTTAAGTAACCTGTCCTTCTGAAGTTCAGTGTCGAACGGTTGTCGTGCATAATTCTGTGTGCTCCTGCTTTTAGATTTGTGTAGTCGGTGACTCTGCTACATTTTGTAAAGTGACAAATCACGTGCATGACACAGATGTTGTCACTGTCTGCACACACGTTGTTGCCCCTTTATATTGTATATTTCATATCAAAATATCCTCTTGGTGCTTTAGAATCCAAAACGGTTAAACCAGGCTCTTCAGCTTGAGTGCACTGTGGTTAACACAGACAACAACAGACTGAACACTTCTCCATGCTCACGGCATATTTGACTGAACATAACGTGCCAGGCTTTGTCACCTCACAACATAATGACATTTAGTCATTTAGTCAACATAATGTCATAAGTACAATAATTATATGGTAATCTGCCTGTAAGGTGTAAGGCAGTTCACTCCTGTAGTTTGAAAAACATCAGCTACTTGTCAGTCTCTCTGCTTCGGGCTGACGGTTTCAAAGTTCAGGCAGACCTGGATGTTTATGCCAGCAGTGGGCTGAACACAGTGCAGATGATTAACATCACTCTGTGCACCATCAAACTCTGAATGTCCCGAATGTGTTCTTGACTGACTCATTGTTAAAATGCAAGTACGAGATGCTTCAAATTGAGGCATGGTGCGACCTTCGTTTCAGCTGTCCCCTCGCGGAAAAAGCAAGTTGCTTGGTGTGTAGGTGGACTGACAAACGAAATGGAAACTGTCTAGTCACATACTATACAAGTGAGACTGCTGTAGCCTAGTTATGAGTATTCATACTTTTAATCCAATCTTTATTTTACTTACTACATTTTAAAATGAACATAAGTTCATAATATATATCTACTATCACTGATATTGACTTTTCCTTATGTCCATGAAATTTTCTTCTTCTCATTCATATTTATTTATTTCATCCTTCCTTTCTTTCCTGCAACTGCTCTTCTGTTATTTTTCCTCCTGTTTCCGTCAAGGATAAAGGATTTACATCGTTTCTGCCGCCACTTTTTGTCAGCTACATGTTTAAAGCATCTTCTGGTTATCATGATGAGGAGTGATTTATACATTTCCTGTGGCTTTCTGTATATACTACACAGATGTTCTGTCTGCTCATGTTCTGAACCAAGGACTTTCTTGCAAATCTTGAGCTCAGTTAGGTTATTTGATAAAACAAAAGTTATATTGTACACTGGGTGTCCACATAAATGTGATTACATACATAAAGTCCTTGTGGTTGTAAATTCTGGATATGCATGGACATGGGAAAACAAACATTGCTAAACACGAATGTTGAAAGTATAACTGAACCTTTTAACAGTTCTGTGGAGGTTGGGGGACAGTCAGCCAATATGTTGTGGCATATTTTACATCTCACTTTTTAATTCTTGCAACAGTCGCCAAGTTAAAATGATCCCACTGACATTACACCAGTAACCTGCCCAGTTTGGAGTTCATCAGGAGATGACGTTGCACAGCCTAACTCTCAGGTGAACCTGATCACTTCTATGGCTCATTAGGCCTCCTCTCAGGACTGCTCTGGCTGCGTTTGGCATTTCCTCTTCCTCTCTGTTTTGGCACCTGTTATATTCTTACTGGTACATTTTCACAGCAGACATTTTTTACTTGTCATTGTAGGAAATGTAAACAACTTACTAATAACATATTGAAGTGTCTCATTAAGTCCTGACAGTGTGAAAATGAGTCATCGTGAACAATACCAGTGCCCTGAAATGAAAGCTGTTAAATGGAACTGAGCCCTCATTAATTTTATTTTTAATACCCATGCTTTTTCTACAGTGTTGTCAAAATGTTTTCTGTCTATTTCCAGGATATCTCTGCCCACCGTCAACCCTGAGTGGAGGTTTAATCAGTCAGAGGAAGTGAAACCACCAAACAAATGATACCATAAGGACAAAGGGTGGGTTTATTTGCTTAAAATAATTTTTAAGTTTGTTTTACTAGTTGTTGCTGCACCTCAGACAGCTTTATTCAGAGAGGTTAGACCCAGCAAATAACACGAAACGTGAAGCCTTGAAAACTAAAGCCTACTGTTTATTACTGTATGTTACAGAGTAAACCTATGTGACTGCTGTATTTCATGCCCGTCCACTATGAGCCAGCCGTCTTCTGCAAGATCATAAATCACTGTCACTTTCTTCACAGAGAATAACTGCCCTCTTTTAGCATCTGTAGGGTCTCTTTACTTCTTTGTCAGTACGTGGACAGTTATTCTATGAACAATTCTTGATTCTACAGGGTCATAAATGCCAAGGTTATTTGTGAAATAATACAAAAATGCATTTAAATTTTATTCATATTCTGCCAACCTTTTTTAATCTCCCTTAAATGGCTGTACAGTATAAGTGAACTTGTGGCCTAAGAGGCTGCTGATTTTCACCTACACCTAGTGAAGCTGAACTCAACCAATGATATTATTCAGAGCTCTTGAGCTGCTTTAACTGAAAAATGTCAGTGAGACTTTAAGTCTGGTTTGCAGGAGGCTCCGGGTGCTAATTATCAACAATTATCACTCTGCAGATTCACAGCAAAGACTATGTTTTAATTTAGCTGTTTGACCTGACATGTGACCGCGAATCAGGCTCCAATTTCCATCGTTATAGCACACGAAGAAAGAAAATATACGGGTCATTGCCTGCCATCCATTATTAAGTTTAAATACACGGCTACTGGAGAACGTACCTGTCTTTCAACCAGTAGCAAACTGCCTTTTTAGAAAAGAAGAAACGGCTCATTTTTAGTTAAGAATCGCTGTGTATTAAAAAAAAAAAATGCTAGAATTAAAAGACAGCTTGGTCATTTGAATTCTTGGATGAAATCTGACTTTTTTTTTAACTAACTGTTTAATAATTGCAACAGTTACTTGGACAGTAAGTTGCCTTCTGACCCCTTGCACAATAATAATAATAAAAAAAACCATCCTGCAGCAGTACATTTCACACTGGGACCAATTACTTCTTCACTTTTTTTGCTGGATCAATGCTCTATTCCATTACGTATCCCCAGTGCAGCTCTGTGAATGGATCTTTTTTACTGCTGTGCCTGAGACCTGCCAATGCTGCTG
>NW_018128265.1:276457-288256 GCF_001952655.1 Monopterus albus | reverse complement strand
CAGGAGATGTCCTCTTCCCATGGGAGAGTTTTGCTGAGGATGGATCTAAAAGTCGTTTTAGTTCAGAGGTTGTGCATTAATTGAATGGGTTTAATTTGCTCTGTGAAATATAGCCCTTGTGAAAACCATACAGGAATGCTGGAAGTCATTTTAGCCCATACTGAATGTGCTCCAGTTTACCAGCATACAACACCTTTAAATTAAGACTAAAACAGTACAGAATCTTTTGGCCATAGCAACATACAGTACTTTATTGATCTTGAGGGAAATTCAGGTAAGTAGTTTGGGTGTATCATTTTCACACATGGGCAAAATGTGTGGGAATGTTAAAAGTTTTGCAACTTCTTTACTATGGAACATTCATCACAGTTATATGTGGCAGGAAGTCTTTGCTGCTGAATAATAAAAGCCGAGCCACTTCAGAGCTGGCTGCCAGTGTAGAGAAGCAGCAGCTTGACACTGAACCCATGAATACCTGAGTAAATCATGAGTGACAGAATTAGGTCTGTCCCCTTGCACAGGAAGCTCATCTTGACCTCTTGTAGGCCTTTCGCATGCTTTCAATCACCACAGAACTGTGGCAAAAGACAAAGGTCAGGTCAAACACCGAGATAATTAAAGAGTGGAGTTTAGCCTGCAATTGCGTCAGACCTCAGTCAGTAACTTGTCTATCAAGCTGTCAGTTTGGGCATAATTTTTATTTATACAGACCAAAACCAAAATTGCAAGTTTGCCTTAAAGGGTTTACTGTCTGTACAACACAGGACACACTCTGTTCTTAAACCTGAAAAAGAGGAGGGATCCCTACTCCAGAACATACAAACAAGCAATAGAATTTATAAGTACAAACACAAATATGAAGATACAGAATCAAAGCAAAACTATAAAAAAAAATCCATGCTGCCACGTGCTGTAGCGCTTGTGCTCCAAAAATCTGTTTGGGTGACAACATTTAAATTCAAGGTTGTGGCCGACCAACAGGTTTGGAGTTTAGAGTTATGCTATCTTCGTGGCAGAGCAGAAATTGCTGAAACAAATAGTTCGTTAATTAATAAGTTGATTGACAAATGTTCAACAATCAGTTTTTCCTTTGTAAACTAAACCAAATAAAATTTGTGTATGTAAGTAGAAGCTAAACTGGAATGGGACCTGTCTCTCTATGGTGAAGAATCCTTTCAAATCATTCCTGGATCTGGATGATGATCTGGATCAGCACCAAAATCTAAGATTGTTTCGTGGGCCACAAAGATGTCATCGAAATCCATTCATAACTTTTTGAATTAAGCTGTGAACAAACTGACTAACCCTGCTAAAAACATAGCCTTCTTGTCAGAGGTAAAAATAATGGATAGCTTAATCAATGTTTGTTGTATTCCTGATGTAAACTTTGTTACACCAGGCACACATGACTGTGGTGCGTATGTGCTTTACATGAAATCCACATTGAGCTTGTGTCTCTGATGTAACCTTCAAGTTTACCTTGACAAAGCCTAGTCCTCAATCATGTGTTAAACTGATAGTGAACACCAGAATCCAAATGGAAACAAAGCCTTTTCCAGCTCTTCCTTTTAGGTTGTGCAAGTGTTAGCACTGATGGGGTCTGTTTTCCCGCCTTGAACGTGGATGAGTTATATAAACTGGACTCTCGCAATAATAGAGAGCCACCTGGCCCTTTCAGGTCACCATTCACGAGACATTAGGAAGAAAAATTCCCTGGGGTTTGGGGTTGGAGGGACTTGCATCTGCTGCTTGGAGAATGTGATGATGGCAGAGCCCTGGACAAAAGCTACAGAGCAATAGCAGAATTCACTCAATAGCACCAGCACCTGACTTTTTCCAGCTGACATCTCGGGCACGCACACAAGGATTAACTCCCATTTTCCCCCGCTCTTCTTGGGCTCAGTCCTATCCCACCTCTTCAAAGAGGCAGATGAAAAGGGCAATGGATGGTCATTCTTCAGGGGGAATTAGTGAAGCTCTGTTTACAATGGCATGGGCACAAAAAGGAAAGCAGTTTTGATGTGCTCTGTGTTTGGTGCGTAAGGGTCCAGTCAGCTGTACAGTACAATGGTCCTCCTTCTGCCCTCCAGTGTCTGAGCTGCACTATACACAGTACGAAACCAACAGTACACAGACGACTGCAGTAGTTCAGACAGGAGGAGTACAGCAAATGTTGTACAGGGCAACACTCCTGGGGCCATACTGGAGAACCTGGCAGAGTTCTTCTGTGGATTTCAGGTCTTCTTTAATCCCACACTGTACTCCATGATACTGATTTCAGGGCTGTGTGGGGGCCAGAGCTCCGGATTCTACTTGTCTGTACAACTGACTTAGGGCTGGATGACATAGCAACTTATTTATTTTGGATCTTTTTGTTTTTGAATGAGGTTAAAAATGCCTAAATTGCAAAACCAAGACCGGTGCTTCCTCTGCTGTCACACAAACATCAGCACCAGCAGTACTCTGGAGGTATGACAGCATGACAGACCTCTTCCAGATCAGAATCAGAGGTTTCTCTAGTTACTACCCACCAGTGGCTTTATTTTACTGCATAGTGACAGCCTTGCCAGTGCTGCTTTTTGTACCCCAGCATTATTCTTTACAATAACTGTGTCCCAATTTAGGGGATGCACCCTTCGAAGGCTGCGTTTGAAGACATATTGCATCACAGCATGACGACAAGGCCGTCCCATTTCGAAGGCTCCTTCAAATGCAGATGACAAATGCTTCTTTCTTTCACCAGGCAACAAAGGCTCCGACTGGCGCCTCCTCCGCGGCCCACCCTATCTCAAGATCCTTTGCGTATCAGCAGAACAGCTGTCAAGGTTTCTCAGTGACAGGAGCAGCACTTCGTAATGCAACAGTAAGGGCAGGAACAGTAGGACCTCACATGTGTACTCGAATTATAGTACTTGGTTACATCCCACCACTGAAGTTTTGTAACGAAACCTAACCTTGTAACTGAAAAAAAGAACTTCAGGGTTTATACACATGCACAAACACTAACAGGTGGCAGAAACAGCTCCCAGCAAAATAAACTGAAGAATACATTTGTGCTGATGATCGGTGAGATTTTATTTGCCCTGGGCTATGAGATACAACCACAAAGACACTGTGCAAAGAAAGCGGGGATTAAGTCACACTTAGGGAAGAGTCAGCAAGCACGTGTTACACAAACAAAAAAAGATATATCTGCATGTAAACAGTATATTGCCAAAAGAGTTCATGCTACAAACAACAGAAACCAATAAAATGAGGGTTCAAAAGTAACACACAAGGAACACAAAAGCCTCAAACTGTAAAAATCAGTATGTCATTTTAAAATATATGGTGATAGTTCATGTCATTTAAATCTGATTTTAAACCCATAACAGTTTTCATTGTAATATTAAATCTACTGTCTTAGTCTGCAGAGATCCAGCTAACACGTGGTTCTTTACAGTCCTGGATGCAACATGTAGTCACGCTTTGAAAAGCTACATTTACTGCTGTGATAGATGCTGGTTTAACTCAACCAGACGCTTTCCCATAGATCTGCTGCCTAAAACAACATATTGCTCTGAAGGCCAGAATAAGTGAGAAAATGACTGCAACAAAGTTCATCGCTTCTGCTCTGGTTCACAACAACATGCAAGCTTTAGAAGAATAGATACAAGGACTTGACTAAATCATGTGCTGCCTCGGTTTACATGTTACTCAATAAAAGTAGGTGAAAAAGCATCCAGCATTTATGGCCATCTCAAACAATGTGTAAGTCAGTGAGTAACTGTGTTGTGCTGGCTCTAAGATAAACAGTATACACTCATAATCGTCTCGTGCTAAACCTCTCCCTTCATCATCTGTCAAGCTTTCAGTTCTCACTGTTTTCAGTGACAACGGCAGCAGATTTACTCTTGAAAGTCTTAGCTGGTTTTGAAACACCGGGTCCATTTATTCAGGCAGAAAGACCTCTGCAGGTTTCAGGTTGCTTGGTTGAAATGACTGCTGGCAGATTTTATCAGCAGTAGTTACCTACGCATACATAAGCTTCTTTTTACTGTTTCCAGCTAGAGTTGCAACAATTAATGAACGACAAATGAACGAACTACTGCTTTGTTAACTTTGACAAATATTGGCTTGTCCCAGTTTGTTGCACATGTGGATTTAATGCTTCTCTTTGTTGTATGACGGTATTTGAAGACACTGCCTTGGGCTGTTGTAAAATCAGACTTTTAATTGCGACTGCTTCTGACTATATTTGTCAGACATATGCGTTTACTTTTGTTGTGACAACACAAAAAGGTGGTGACACTGAGTAATCAGTGAGTTTCTCGGGCAACACAGGCTGGGGCGTGCACTTCCCCACATCCAATAAAGAGCAGGACAGAACTGCTAACATTAGTGTCAACACTCCCACACAGACACCGGCAGCCTGCTACCCCACAAGTTAATGGTATGCTCCTTGACTTTGGAAGTAATGTTGGCCTACTGCTAGGGCAGCAGCTAACCATTATTTTCTTCATTTATTTGCTTAGTCTCTGTCTATGAAAATGCCCATCACAGCATTGCTGAAGTGAATCTGATGTCTCCAGATGTGTCAAGTCCAAATACCCCAAATATTTTGTATACATTGATATAAGACAAAGGGAAGCAGGAAACCCTCCAATGTGAGAGGCTGGGAACAGTATTTAGCACAGCTTTGTTAAGTCTACTTCCTACAGAAAAAAATGAAACAATTAACTGATTATCAGAACAGTTGCTGATTATTTTTTCTGTTGATCAATTAATTCTTTCACCTTCAGTTACTAACGTTGATTAGTACAAACAGTAGTAATGTAACGCTGGTAGTAACATTCCTGTTTCAGCTCCACATTCTTCAAAATGTTGTTTGTCTCACTGACACCTCCTCACGTTCTCAACGTGTGGAGAAATCCAAAACTCGATAGACTTCAGTACCTAGTTACGGTTGCTAAGAAATGATTGGACAGTCGCTGGTTGGGGGCGGGATTTGCAAGCAATCAATTTGTCTACGTTTCAACATTTGGCACCGCACCAGGTGAAACAATAAATCAAAAAATTAAAAACATGACTAATTGTCATTTTATATCACTGATGGCTCTCAAAGTTAACCTGATGTCCTTGGATTTTTATATTTGTACTTTTATTACACATTTATAAAATTTGGATATTAATATTTCATTTTCCAAAAGTGCAAGCAAGTTCAAATAAAGTGAAATTGCATATAGGGTGACCAAATCTTTTTTTTTCCTTTTCTCCAATGGATTTTAAGTTTTAAAGCACAGAGTTAAAAATACGCTACAGATTTGTCTTAAAAAGAAGAATCTAAGCAGATCAGTATTGCTGCATCTTAGCAATTTTTGGAAATGCATTTCAAAGCTGGCAGGAGAAAGGGCAACAATAGGCACGACAGAAAACATGACAAATGAATTCAAATTTAAAAAACATACAGATTATGGACCTGACCAACAGTACTGGAAGATATTGTCCTTTTCTTTAAGTGCTATAAACAATATTCCCATGTCCTCATATCCCTTTCCTCACTCGTCGTCGCTCTTGCTCTTGTCTGACTGATCCTGCAGAGAAAGAGATGGAGGATTAGAGGTGGGCGCAGAGGCAGAGCAGAGAGGGAGAGTTTATTACAGATCATCAACAACATGAGCATTGATCATCACAGGCTGAATATATTGATACCCTGAAGTAAAAAAGCCTCAAGGGAAAAGAAGGTCTGATGGTGGAGCCCATTTTTGAGCAGTGACAGAGGATAAGGATCTTTTTAGAAATTCAGAAGAAATTCACTTTTCAACCTGAAGGAAGTAGTAAGAGGAGAAAGAGAGAAAGTGACTGCACATCATGGCTGATAGACAGCTGAGGCGAAGATCTTAGTCGGGCTGAGCCGTTTACATTAAGCTCACATACCCATCAGTTCAGTGTCACCGCTGGCATGAATACAAACACTGAAGCACCACGGTGGCTCAGGCTCGGCCTCCTGCTGCCCGTTGCAGCTGGGAATGGGCCAAAACAGCTACTGTCTGTACCTTTAGAGTGGACATAGAGCTCACTGCTGTTTTTAATTATAACATAAACAGAGGATGAAACCCTCCAAAAGTGAAACACTGAATCTGTGTCATGTTTGTGTGTTCACATTTGGCTGAATTCCAACACCAACTGTGACAATCAGGCACTGAGGGGTTTGAAGCAGCCTCCCTTCACTGACTCCACTGTGTTGATTAGCAGCCCGAACTACAAGAACGACTCCCCGTTGTTATTACGACACCTGAATGCATGAATCACATGTGAACCATGTGATCTGTGAAGGGAGATACAGCTTGTGAGTCTGACACTCTGGTGTGTGACTTTGTGAGTCTGTAACGTTTCCCGGCCGGCAATCAGGCGAAGGCGGGGACGGTATAAAGTAAAAATAAAAAATTAACCTGCATTTTACCTTTGAAAAGACTCGTGGCTGGTGTGAGGGGCCATTGTTGCAGTACAGATATTGACTATACAAGTGAAGTGTGAGAACCATCGGCTCAGTTGTGACATGACACTCGGCAGACAAAGTGTACATACTACTCATATTGCGAGACCTCACTCGTATATCGAATCAAAATATTTTTTGCTCGTCTTGCAAAACACTCACAAACCAGGTTCCACAAGGTCCCGCTGTAACTATAAAATACCAACATTTTTCCACCCCTATGAAATGTAAGCAGCCTTTTTAGCATGAAAGTAATCAGAGGACACAATCACAGATTGAAAACTTGTGCCAGTGTCCTTACTGCACTATCACTGCATTAGTGCAGAGCTGGGACGGGGTTCAATAGCATTTTATTAAATCTGAATCCAGCTCCAAATCTACTTTACAAATCCAAATCCCTTTAAGTCGTTTGCTTGCTGGGGAATTAAGAAGGTCTATTATTGTCTTCATTGAACTCAGTGCAACAAATTTGAACTGTTTCTACTAATCATAATCAGCTGATTATAATTTAGGGGCCAATTATCAGACAAGTACAACACTGGCACTCATAGAAACCACAGTAACTACAAAACCTAGGCCACGGCCAATCTGCTGCATTGAAGGGTTGCAGGACTTTCACCAGCACATTTTAGTTCTTACTTTAAAGTGTTGGACAGTTAATATTTAAGCAAAGGTTGTTCCCACTTTGTTGATTTTGGACTTCAGACTGAGGGACTGCCGTTGCATGTCACGCCTCCTCCCTCTCTCCCACATTTCCTGCCTGTATCTCCGCTACTGCTTTGACAGAAAGGCAAAAATGTCCAAAAATAAAAAGCCACTTGGTGCATGGTCACCTCTTTGCTCCTCACACTGACGGACAACTCCTCCTCAGCCTTAATGGCAGCTTTCCACTTTCAGTCAACTCTGAGCAGTGCGTGACACACAGCTGTCCAAAAAACATGTAGTAGCCAAATGTGCAATTACTCTAAATACTTATGGCCAGATCTGCATCAAAGTAAACAGTGTGTGTTTAGGTTTTGGACTGTTGATCGGACACAACAAGCACTATGACAACATTACTTTAGGCTCTCAGAACCAGTGCCACGTTTTGACATTTTATAGACTGAACAGTTATTTTATTTAATGTTAGTTGAAGCCCTTCATTCACTTAACTTGCAAGTTCCATGACTTTTTGTTTCAGTACATAAACTTGTCTTGTGAATATGCCAGAACATGGTTCCTGTTACTGTTCTCTGTGAAAAGAGTTGATTTTGGAAGGAAAAACCTGGATCTCTTTTCACATGCTTCAAACCAAAACTTCCTTTTTTTTACTGTACTTCTGTGTCAGTGACTGTTGTCTTTCTCTTACAAACAATTAATCTGCTATTAGTCACCCCAGCAGTGTTGGTGCCCGGCAAAGGAAAGGTTATGACTGGGAGCTTTCCTAAAACATATAAATTCACTTCTCACATTTGCACATTCACATGAAGAAAGCTTGCTGAGCTTGAAACTATTTTTTCTAACAGTGAAGAATTAGCCTTTTTCTGAGCAAAGTATCACCAAGATATTTTTGCCAAAGTCACAGTAAAGGCAGTGAAGAAGGATGACCTACATTATCGTCCAGATCCTCGTCACTGTCGTCGTCGCTGACCACCGGCTTGGCCTTCCCTCGGCTTTGCCTCTTCTTGCCTTTGTCATGGCTGCGCCCCTCTCTACTCAGCTTGATCTTAACCCGCACTGATTTGGCTGAATGAAGCACACGGGAAAAGCAGGAGAAACTTAACTGCATAACTGTTACCTTAGTCAGACAATAAAATTATTCTAATCTCATACAAGTTTCTACAAACATTTAGGTTCAGGACATGGCTGGTTTACAGGGACAAAACTTTGTTTCTGGGCCCCTTCTGACCTGCACTGTACATGTGGGTGTCATTATTTCCACAAACACCAACCAGTACTCTAAAGCTGACATGATTAGTTGATTATTCAATTAGTCAATTGACCACAATTTTTTTTTTTTTTGCAAAAATTTGGATAATTTCTTAACCCACTAAGTCATTTTTAAAAACAATAGTGGCAAAAATTTACAAGTTCCAGCTTTGGGCTTGAGATTTAACAGTTTTGATAACTGATTGTTTATAGGATTTTCAAGCAAAAGTGTCAAAAATTCTCATGGTGAGCTTCTCAAATGTGAGGATCTGCTGTTATGTAAAACTGTGAAATGAATCAACCGATTTGCCCCACCCATTCATTATCTATTAATATGCCAATTACTTTCTCAATTAACTGTCCCAAGCCAAAGAATTCAGTTTGCAATGATATAAAACCAAGAAAAGGAGATAATCTTCATGTCTGAAAGGATAAAAATAAACATTTCTGCATTTTTGCTTGAAAATGACAATTACAAATAGTTGTTAATTATTTTTAAAATGGTCAATTAGTTGATTAATTATTAGAGATTAGTGTTTACTTACTGGGCCTTTCTAGAACTTTCAGCTGCATTATTTTCTAAATCTCAGTCTTTCTGAGCTTTCATCTGGTTTTACTCTGCATGGGAAGACCAGATGAGCACTCCAATAAAAGCGCTTTGGAGTGAAAGAATACATTTTTAAGTACAATTAAGGTAAACTCCCCAGGTTACAACCCTTATTCTTCATTCCTGTCATTTACATCCTGTTTTTCATCTGTGCTACAGCATGAAGGCAACAGCCAACGCTGCTCCCCGCTGAACGGAGGCAAAGCGAATCTCAAAGCAGAGCAGCATTCACTGGGTTTACAATGTCGACTTTAAATGAGCCAACAAGTGTAGGTTTGTGTATGTGTGTGCTTGTCTATTCGTATTCATGTCCAGCACATCTTACCCTCTGCCTCAGACTCATCCTCATCATCATCATCCTCATCGCTGTCATCTTCACTGTCTTCGTCCTTGGCAATTTTCTGCCTGGCGCTCTTGAACACAGACTGGAGAACAATGGAGTCCTCGTATATCTGCAGAAAATAATTAGAGTGGCTGGTACAAAAAGTTCCTTGAGCAGCATGAACGACGTGTATTGCCAGAAAATTGTTGGACAATAAGTTTATCAAATCAAATCAAATCAAATTTTATTTGTATAGCGCCAAATCACAACAAAAGTCATCTCAGGACACTTTACAAAGTAAGGTCTAGACCTTACTGTTATCAATATTATTACATAGGGAAAACCCAACAAATCCCCCTTGAGCAAGCACTTGGTGACAGTGGGGAGGAAAAACTCCCTTTAACGGAAGAAACCTCCGACAGACCCCCGACTTTATGTGGGTAAAGATTCAAATAAAGGAGAGATTAAGTAGCAATGGACAGAGAATGGACATAGAAATGGGAGAAGAGGAAAACCTGTCAGGTAAAGGGCTACAAATAAAAAACTACTATTATTATGATTACCTACAGGAAGAGGAATGAATTTAATTCCTTTGTGGCAGCAAAATGTTTCACCAGCCTTCAGAAATTCCTGCAAGTTAAACTGGACTAAGAAAACACTTTCCAGGCTGACTGACTGAAAGACTCACTACACACTGACTGAGACACTCATAGACTACAGTCATCAAATATATAAGACAAACTTTACTTTCAGAAAAAAATTACATTCTATATTCAGGCTAATGGGGCTGCATACAAAGAACACACAGGACACAACAAACTCACAACAACAACTACTCAGTAATCAAAACTGGCTGCAGAGAGCTTTCTGTCAAAAGAGATGACTTGTTTCAGCACTAAACTAAAAACTAAGGCGTGACAATGTGCAGACTCTGACTTTCCAGTGCACACAGTTAACCACCACACAAGTAAACACAAAGGAAAATTAAAAAATGAATTTGAGAAAGCAAAGTTCCAGGACAGGGTTGCTGACCTGGGATCCCTCCAGGTTGAAGGTCTGGGCGTTGTGACAGAGCAGCATCACATCCTTTTCCAGGTCTCCCACATTCCTGTATTTATGGTTTCTCACACGCTCCTATTGACAAAAGAACACCAGCTTGGAACAACTCACACATTCATCCCTTTCTGCAAGGTTTCAGCTGAGGTGATACTGTATGTAAGGTGCCAGAGCTACTGTTATTTATGTTAATGAAAACTGTGACAAAATATATTTCTTAGTGACCCTTTCTCCCATGATGAAGACGAGATGAAACTCACGTCATGAAATAACTGTGACTAAACCTCCAAACAATTTTGCTGACAAAAAAGATGACCAAAATCTCTCCATATTTTTACTAAGATAAAAAGATTAAATGAAATTGCAATGAAATCCAGAGGTCCTTTGACTGGATGGCTGCATGAGGCTGGCTAATGCCAGGCCTAGAGTACACGATATTTGTGTCTGATAAGATGGTCACTGTGTCAAATTGCCAGATTACAATCAGAGATTCTTGTCGGGACCTGGACAAGGGATATGACGGGCTACACATCGGTACCTGTATCACTATGATATTGACTGTTGTTGCCATAGCTCAATAAATGTTCCCTCCATTTCATATTTCCACCTTGGAAAAGAAACATCTTCATATCTTTTTTGCTCCACGGTGTTTGTTATGAGTGGAAGAGCAAACTGTGCTCCTGTTGGTCAGTGCCACACCGGCATGCCATGGAAACAGAAAATACTCTGACATGCTCAACTGTGTCGGTTTGTTGTGAGTGTCCCAGTGTCCAAAGTGTAGCATCGATTGTCGTTTACAATGACACACAATACCAGCTAAAACGATTGGTTGTCGCATCTAACACCAATTTTCAGTCCCCATGGCCTGTGGCTGTTAGGTTAGACTATATGTGCACGGAACCCGCCACAAGGCTAGCATGAACAGCTGATCTCAGGAATAAGACTACATCAAAAAATAGCTGACAAAATTAACAATACTGTTACCAGCCACAAAGCTGATACAATGACATTAAATAACAGTTGTGAAGATTCAAAAAATGTTATTTGTACATCAAATATGACTGGTTTTAGATGGTGTTTATCTTAGTGTTTATAACATAGTATTTACAGTATCACTAGATGGTCAGACACATTTTTCTTTCCCTGCTGATAATCAGTGGGTCTTCATATTCATCGTACCTTGATCTTTTTGAAGTCCACAGGTTTCCTGATCAGCTCATAATATTCTGGGAGCTCCTTCCTGGATGGTAGCTGGACAAATACCTCGCTTAGTTGCCTTCCAGACCTGGAAATGAACACAAAGTAATTCCACGTTATTAATAAATGTCTATTCTACTCATTTACTTTACTCATAGATCATAAACTGAAATTCCCTTAAGTTTCCAGCTAGTGTTTTGTGTCCAGTTTTTCCACACCTTTGGGGTCCTAAAA